>NW_026858348.1:0-107339 GCF_026571515.1 Ruditapes philippinarum | reverse complement strand
CAGGTATACCGTACCCCGGATATTGCTCGATATTATGAGGACTTTCATCCCATTTCGCGACTTTGAACGAGGACAGAAGGTAAGTTCAGTGACGATATTTAGTCATTTTGAATTGGTTTGATATAAATTTGATAGAAAACAAATACTACGATAATTTCTCTAGTTACTGAAACCCTAAAAATGTTGGGAAATAGCTTTGAAATGTAATTAGAAGGTAAAATTCGTCTCTTTGCCCACGTGATAAATGAGCTCGGATCAGTCAAATTTGATGCTTTTGTGCATATACTTCCTTAAAAGAAAAACTTGAATCGAGTGAAATGTGATAATGATGATAATGTTTTTGTTGTAAATGTTCAATCAACGATAGAACCTCAGATGACAGTGCATTTTGAGAATAAATACACATGTCAGTGTACCGAGTATTGCGTTGGAGTTGCCCGCCGGTGTCACGAGTATTGCGTTTTAGTGTAACGAGTATTGGTTATCAATATAGAGTAACTGCAAGTAGTAAACACAGAGTATCTTAAATATTTCTTATTGTGTATACTTATTTACACTATATGTGCAGAATAGGCAGAGTTCGGGGGTACTTTACTGGATACATCTGCGAATAATCCAGATTTTCATTCCTGCTCATGAAAAATCTCAGTCGAACGAACTCAGCAATTTTCTGTTTTTACAAAGTTCTCGTTGCTATCAAAGGATCAATCTTTCCAGAATTTGTTAATAATTATTGCATATCTCACTTTAAATAGTAAAAAAAATGAATCCAAAGTGCATAAATGCTGCTTCAAGTTTGTCAATAGTAGACGGTATTGAGCAAGTGTGTGTCACGGTTCAGTATTGTTCACTAATTCCCGGGACCCTCGGAATACCGTACCGCGGCTCTACCGACTGAGCTATCCGGCCGCTTACACATCATCACCACGAAATAGTGAACAGTTCTGAACCGTAACATGTGCCAATTTCTAAAATCAACCGACTTCCTATGCCAAAAATCCATATAAAGGTAACTTTCGGTCATTTTGCACCTGAACTCTAGCAACGGGAGACCGTCTGCACGTGAAATTTGTTACGCCATTAGCAATGAGTTACCGTATGACTGCTCAAAAAACCGAATAATGGATTGTAATAAGATTATGGTAAAAAGCAGCAGATGCAATAAAAAGGTTTTGTTCCTTATAACCTTTCACCTCACAAAGGCGTGTTTTGAAGGCTTTACATCCCATCCCTTTTGAGACCTCAAATAGTGTAAAACATGCGCTATTTAGGCTCCAAACACTGGTGTTTTCGTTTGAGAAATGTTGTTCAAAACAGTGATCACTTTTTCGGCGCCACCCCCCATTAAAGAGGTACATCAAGGGGGTGCCACAGGGGGAATGTGCCCCTTCTGTTTGGGGGTTTGAAGTGGGGCAGTAGCCCCTCTAATCGCCAAGAAGATTTGGGACTTGCGGGGATGGGGCTAAAATGGCCTCAGGTCGATTTAAAGGTACCGTGAGACAATTTTGAGACGTCCCCCGTTGCCATGGTAACTGGAAATTTAAAATTGAGCATGCTATTCCATAGGCTATGGTCCAGCCAACATTTGTGCCCAGTTTGATCAGTATTGAAGCATTTTTTTATAGTTTCATAGCAGTTTGAACTTGTAACAGGAGGCTTCATTCAATGAAAACAGCCATTTTTCGCAATATGCTCATGCAGTAAAAGGTTAAGACGATACCGGCAGGCTTGGACGGCATAAGTGTGTCGATATGTTTTTCAAGGCAATCTTGCCCTGTAAAAACCTATTATTAATGTCATCTAAATATGTTTTTTATTCTCCTTCTTTTCAGAGATGGGTCTCCTTGATCACAGTTTCTTAAGACATGTATTTAAAGATTTTATTCGTCAATTTTGATGGTTCTACCCTGCTCCCGACCCTGATTCCTACCCTGCACACATTTTATTTAATCCATAGTGTGATTTTCAATCAAATGGGAAATTAAATCTCTGTATTTGCGCGTAGAAAAAGAACAGTTATAACACTGAAATGCATCGTTGTATCTGAAATATTTGAATAAATATCGTATCAACAGTACATTATCAGCAAAATAAAAAGGAATCGATAAACAGACGTAAAAATAGACAAAAATATCGATTTTCCCTACTAATGTGCTCGTTCTGTTTTGCAATACACTGTACACTTAAGTTGGGTTATTTTACAATACTCTGTACACTTAAAATCAATACTCGGTACACTTTCTTGTATCTTTTTTGGCCTGTATCTTTTTGTACTTTCACACTTTTTGCCTGAAATTTGGACAAAGCATACTTGGATTGTGAATAAAAAAATTGCTCGATTCAATTTTTTATATCGGTAAGATAATAATTTCTAACGATTTTACAGTATCGCGGTCAGTATTTTCTAGTGAGCAGCGGATCGTTTAGGGGTAGTTTAATCAATTTTACAAATACCTGTAACACTTTTATGTCTTTTAGAGCTACAAAAATACCTCTAGATATATAAAACCCGTTTAGATAAATGAAATAGCCATAAGTTTGGAAAATATCGTCGCTGAACTTACCTTCGTTCCCCGTTCAAGTCGCAAAATGGCATGAAAGTCCTCATAATATCGAGCAATATCCGGGGTAAGGCATACCGCAGTGATATTGTATAATTATATTTACTAAAAAGGGCTTTGACAGTTATTGGTTGTGCCATTATTTATAACAGGTCAATTTGAAAGTGAACATAACTGTACTAATACATGTACAATATCTTATTTTTTGTACAGATAAAAAACTAACATTTTTTCTATGATAAGAAATTTTATGAAGGCTATTTTGTATTTTGCATTGGGGGCACCGGGCGAAAACATGAAAATACAACAAACGAACCACTTTGTGGTAGATTTCATGTTTTCATCTGGCGCCTGGTTACTTTTTGTACTTTGTTGGTTTTCATTTGGCACAAATCACCCACTATAAAATTTAGTGCACAAATTTATTCAAGTGCAAGTAACAATCTACTCTATGAAAAGTCTGTTGTCGGGTTGACTCTGGAGACCTGGAGGTTGAGACAGGTGTCCCTCCATTCAGAAGCTATCCTTTTCAAACTATACACATGTTAGAAAAAATTAGAATAACTATTCAGAAAATGATTTTTTGAGACTATTAATTAAATTGCTTGATCCAAGTTTAAGGACATTTTTAATCAATACATGTATTATCATTTATAACTTTAAATGAAAGTCTCATCCCTTTAATAATAATGTCATAACTGTAACCCTTTCCCTCATGAGCATTTTGTGCATTGAAAAGCCTCCTGTTACAAGTTCAAACTGCTATGAAACTATGAAAAATGCTTCAATACTAATCAAACTTGGCACACATGTTGACTGGACCTTTATTACGACATGCTCAGTCTTAAATTTCCTGTTACCATGGCAACGCGAGGACGTCTCAAAATTGCCAAAAATCACTATTTTGCCTCGATTTTTTCTATCAAAATTTATTACAAAGTGCTGCAACGTCTCAAGGGATTGAGATAGAGTCAAAGGCTTTTCAGCGTTGGTTACACGTTACCTTATGATCGATCTGGGGTCATTTTCAGCCTCTAACAAGTCCAAAATTTTCTTGGCGATGAGGGGGACTATCGCCCCCTTCAACCCCCCCCCCAAACAGAAGGGGGGCACATCCCCCTTCTGGCAACCCCCTGATGTATCTTTTGGATGGGGGCGGTGCCGAAAAAGTGCTCACTTATTTTAGCAACATTTCTCAAACGAAAACATGTATTTGGGGCCCCAAAAAAAGGACATTTTGTCACTATTTCAGGCCTAAAAGAAGAGGGGGTCTAAAGTACGTTGTCGTATATATGAGGTAAAGGGTTAAATACAGAACTATTATAAGTCTCATCATATCAATATACTAAGATATACATGTATGCACATAACATTAATAATTCCCAGTTTCTATTACTAGTAGTACTAATGGAAGGAATTCAAAATCTAGTAGAAAGAAAACTATAATGTATAAACTCTAATATAGATACTATCATTAACCAGCTAACGTGCACTGGGTATAAACATCTATAACCTGTAGACTAATTGATACATGTATTATCATTTATAAATTTAAATGCAAGTCTCATACATCATAACTGTAAGTGTTTAATTACAGAAATATTGTAAGTTACATTATATCCATATACTAAGGTTATACATGTATGCACATTACATTAATAATTCCCAGTTTCCATTAAAAATAAATATAACATCCTATTAACATTGGTAATTGGATGGAATTCATAATCTTGTAGAAAGAAAACTATAATGTATAGTTTAAAAGTAAAAATAATCTAAAATAGTCTATATAATATAACAAAGATTGAGTTGTGTGAGTGTCTAAACATTTAATGCATATCTCTTACAGTAACAAATACTGTCCCTCTTTTAACCCTCCATTAGACTTTACTATATAACTAACTGCATATATATCAAGTGTTTAAAATTGATAACTTCATTATGTTATCCTTTCTCTGTTTTAATATACATGTATCACAGGAACTTGAAATTCTATCAGATAACCGATATTAATGATAATATCCAAATATACCCCCTATATACTATAAATAAACTATAATATGGGGTATATTTTGCATCTTATCTTTAATATTGATAGAATTTCAAGTTCCTGTGAATATATGGACATGAGCACCTATATGCATATCTTTAATTTTCTACCTTTCATTTTTACCAAAGGTTATTTTATTAACAATTTATATGCAAACACATAGAAAATAATAATTAGTTTCACATAGTGATTAGAGATTCCTGTAGCAGAATACCTGTAGGTTTGTACTAACTGAACAAACAAGAAAAATCCAGTCTAAGGTATATAAAGCCAGTAAAAAATCTATCAATATTCACTCCTCAGGGCCTCAATACTTTTGATGACCTTACAACTGGTAAATTTTATACAACAAAAAAGTAAGTTATACCTAAGATAGACAGAAAAGAACAAATAATTTAGTAAACATGAATTACTTCCTCTTAAAGTAGAGAAAACATGAAACCCAAAAGAACACCCTAAACAGCAAAATTATGAAATGTTGCAGACTCAGTTTCATTAAGCCATGCAAAGTTATGGAAAGAATTTATAAAAAAGTAGATGGCCATGTGACAGCAGTAATTGCAGAAAATCGGATAGCTTTCAACATCCGGATACTGGTACACTTTGTAAAAAAAATCATTCTGTGCAATAGATAAACGTAATATGGATAAAATCAATAGGATAATCGTTTACAACAGTTCCATTACATATCCTAATACTCATTTGCAGGTGAACGTTCTTCTTGTAGGAAAATTTTGAAAATATATAAATGAATGAAAAAGAATACGGCATCAATGTAGACCACAACGATATTCGAAATCCGGGTTTTAGTATTGCCAATAAAGCGTTAAGAGCCTGCAATTTCGTGAAAATAATATCACAATGCACATGGTTTTTACATAAAGTTATTAAATACAAATATAACAACATATATGTTTACTTGAATTTTACGAATCAAAATAAAAGTAATTAAAACAACTTGACATTAACTAGCTGTTAATAATAACAGCTCCTTCCACCGGCGTCGTCAATAAAATTTACAGAAATAAAATAAGTATGTATTGTGACTTGGACAATGAAAAAAAACAAAACGATTTTTGGTTTACCGTACATTATACAATTATTGACCATTGAATATGATGTGATATTCATATATAATATTATATTATAATTGTTATTTTTTTAAGGTCATAAATGTAATATCGTGATTATTAATAGCAACGGATATATAAGTCATTTATAATCCATTTGTGTAAGCAGGATCTTTCAAATATTTGAAAGACCCTGGTGTAAGGCATGATCAACACCACACTGGTGTATTGTCCCTTATTATGTTATCGCTATTAGCGAAGACCCCCTCTTAAGGTATCTGTTCATATTAGTAACAATATTACACTGGTTATATTACCACATTGATCATGTTGAGCATAATTGTTTTATTATACAATAATTGTAATATCTATTTTGATATTTTTTTACATATTTTATGAATCTTGTTTTCTTTTTCTTTCTTTTTTTTGTGTTTTATGTGCTATTTTAATACTGAGTTTTTACGTTTACTACTTTTTTTTATTAAAATTGTAAAATAAATTTTAAGAATTTAATTGTCATATTGAACGACGATTATAAGTCAAAAATTAACTGGAAAAAGTCAGTAAATTATGGTTAATCTTTCAATATATTATATTGTTTATTCTTAAGCCATGTACATGTACATTTGTATTTTTCTTTATCATTTTTTTTTTTAAAATTATCAATCAATTGAATAATTCATAAAATCTAATTTGTAACTTATAATTCCTCTGCATCTTTACTAAACACGAATAACAAATTAAATAAAATGTTTCAAAGTTGATGATGCCATATTAATACCATAAAAATGTATCTTTTTACTCAATTATTTTTTTTTTCGAATTGCATCATAAAGTATTGACCACCATCTTGAACTACACCTCAAATATTTCAATGTCGCAGATCGAAAATAAGTCAGTACTCAGTTTTTAAGCAGAACTTTAGACCTCTGGAACCCAAAGTGCGTTGATATGTAGCATATTATATCACTTTGGGGTCAATTTCTCGATTTTGACCCAAAAATTGCGTTGGACCCCAAAGTGCGGTGCAAAGTTTAACGCACTTTGGGGTTGGACGACAATGCTATGGCGACAGTGCGATAATGCGATGACGACAGTACGATAATGCGATAGTGCGATGGTGACAATGCAATAATAAGATGGCGACAATGCGATTACTTGATGACGACAGTGCGATAATGCGATGGCGACGTTACGATAGTGCGATAATACTATCGCATTGTCGCCATCGCACTATCGTACTGTCGCCATCGCACTATCGCATTGTCGTCATCGCACTACCGCATTGCCGCATTATCGCATTGTCGACTATCGCCTTCCGGTGGTCAGTTATAAACTCTAACGAATAAGCTGACGGTATAAAATATTTGGAAATAATTTTACTTTTCTTTCTTCTTGTATTTTTTCTTTTCTATTTTTTTGTTTCTTTTTCTTTTTTTGTATACTGAAAACGCCAAAATAAAATTATAACTTAATTAAAATTAATATTTTACATCAAAAGCTAGGGGGAAACACTTATATAAAAATACACAGAAAATGTAATAAACTGTGTGAAACTATAACAAAAAGTCGAAAGATTTCAAATAAAAATGATGGTATGTTGACATTTAATAGATGTTAAAATATTTAATTGGTCAGTAGTACTGTACATAGAGGTTATTTAAGTTTTTTTTTATTATAAAGTTTTTTTTTTATTATAAAGCAAGTAAGACATTAAGACCCTTGACTTCTCGA
Source organism: Ruditapes philippinarum (assembly GCF_026571515.1). Lineage (NCBI taxonomy): Eukaryota > Metazoa > Mollusca > Bivalvia > Venerida > Veneridae > Ruditapes > Ruditapes philippinarum. The sequence goes on along the minus strand of NW_026858348.1, from coordinate 99,924 downwards.
ACCCTTACGATATTAAGATGACTTCTAGACCCCTTGACACTTAGACCCCTTTTTACATGACTTTTTGACCCCTAGTGGGTAAGACATTTCGACCAATAAACATCAGCCACGTGTCATTGGTAATTTAATTATCGGTACTTAACACCCGTGATAAACATTCTGCCAATCACCAAATTGTTGTTGTTGTGCCAAATAAACAGCAGCTGCATTTTATGTTAACGGGGTTTTCTGATTGGGAAAGGAATTGTTATACGTCACATATAATTTAATTATTTTTATTAAAATATATAAACATATTCATAGGCATACATTCAAAGGCGGCGGACAGATTTATATTTATCTATTATAGTCCTGATCTATACATTAAAATTAAAAGTATAATAAGAAAATTGAAATAGCCATTTTTAAGAATTATAACAAACTGGTATAGTTTTATAAGAGGGGCAACTCCACAGTCCCATATTAACAGAGATCTATAATATCTACTGTAGATTAACCTCCCTTATTTACATAATTACACATTTACATGTCAATATGAAACACATCATAATATCTCTAAGACATTTACAAGTAAACAACAGAATATTCCCAAGCATTGAATGTTACACTTAAAATAATTAAAAAATGTACTAATATTTATACTACAACAGAACTGTATGAGTAATAACATTAGGGAATTGTTAATTATTAAAATGGAAGAATGAAATCTCATTACTGTACTGAACCTTAAATGGTTGTCTCCTTATAAATGTACTAAAATCATCTATACATACTTATTATATTTTGTCTTTATAAATTCCTTCTAAAAGTTTGATAACAACCACTGACCTCAACTTAAATCTGCCATACGAAATTTGTTAATAAAATACTGAATTTTGTAAATGTGGCACTATTGCGCATAATAAAAAAATGTCTTACAAAATCATATATCACTCATGGTCAGACCATGTATGTACTGGTCACTGATGATTATCAAAACAGGAAGATAAAATTTTTCTAGTTGTTTTAAAAATACATTTATAACATTTATACAATAAAAGTTCTTTTGCTATTAAAATGTTCATTTTAGGCAGTAGGTGAGACACACACATCATCAACTTCAAAATTTTGAAATTAATAATGTGTATCCTCACCCTCCACCTAAAATGAAGCAATTAACAAATATATTTATAGGTACAAAAAATCTCTTCTAACATTAAGTATTTCGTAGCAGGATTTAGCAGTATATTTGACAATATCATCATTTGACAAGAGGAAGCATAGCTTGGCAATATCATTAATTTATAAGAATTAAACAAAGTACAATTTTCAGCAGCATTTTCAAATAATTTATTGCGAATATCTGTGTACTGGGGGCAATGTAATAATATGTGCATCTCATCTTCGATGCCATTATTACAAATAGGACATACTTATCGTTAACATTTAATCTTTCGTATCTGCAAATTCTCCAATCTGATTGGTGCAACACCACAGCTAAATTTAGCCAATGCTGATCTATGGCGATAAGACATAATTTTATTGACATAGTGCTCCTGTTCAAAATCAAACTTAAATTTCTGATATAACCTTAATTTGTTTCTTCCATCACCATATTTACTAAATATACAATGACCGGACCTTGTCCATTCATCTATCAATACATCCATTGCATTCTTCACAATTGTATCAACAACTAGATTTTTAATCAGTGGTAATGTACAGTCACTACAATCTACACAACCAAATTTTATAAAGAGGTTTTTAATCCTAAAATGCCAGTTGCTACAATTTCTACTTGCAAGGTTATAAAAAGTATTTTGATAATCTTGAAAATTTACTCTGTTTTGATTCATATTTGACAATTTACACGCAAAAGTTTAACCAAAACACATTTCAATTGTTTAACATAAACTGGATCCCAACCCATATCACCGGCTACAGCAGAGCTTGGAGTGAGTATTTTCCTGTACTAAAAAATTCACAGCGCGTTTTCCACAGCTTCTATAACACAGAGAATTTCCAATAGTCCCCCAAATGGAAAGCACCAAATATGCTATAACTGGCCACAACCATTGAAGTCAATAAAGCTTTTTTTAATTTATACATGATGACGCAATGCCTCTAAAAGCTTAAATTTTGGGGCTATTTTAAACACCCAACGGCTCTACTAGCAGCCTGTGATACAAATTTGGCAGTAATATTATAATTTAAATGTTTAGTAAGAACCAAGCCAAGATAGACATATTATCTACAATATCCAATCTAGCATTATTACATGAAAAGCTGAAAAATCTGTCTTACTAGTAGATAACGTTTCTAAAATAAACAATATTACTTTTCTTATCATTTATAGTCATCTTATTTTCATTACAACCAATTTGATAGGCAATTTAAAATTTCTTGGAGGTTCAGTTCATTAGAGGATAATAATACTATATATCATCAGCAAAAAGTAAAAATTGACAATTTTTCACCATCTTCTTATGTCAATACCCATTCGCAAAGCCTTTGATTTTGATAGCTAAATCATTGATGAAAAAAACAATATTTGAGATAAAATACACCTCTGTCTAACACAAGATTCACATTGAACTAATCAGAAAGTTTTCAATTTACTTTTACACAACAAGAAACATTACTATAAATTGACTGTATAGCATTGTACATCTTTCCTTTAACACGAATATTGTTAAGTTTTTCAAATTGACAAAATCGTAAGCCTTCCTAAAATCTATAAAGGCTGCAAATGTGGATTGTTTTTTCTTTATACGTGATTCAATGATAGAAGAAAGAGATGATATATGATCAACCGTACTACGCTTCTTTCGAAAGCCATTTTGTTCATCTACAATTTTCTCATTTTCATCAAGCCACATTGACAGCCTTTCATTAAGTATAGAACAATACAATTTACACATGGTTGATGATAGATTTATCCCTCTATAATTCAATGGTTGTCGTAGACATGCCACACCAGGCTTAGGTATTGGGTTTAACAATCCTTTACCCCAATCTGACGGTGTCTTTCTAGATTGATAACAGACATTAAAAAGTATATGCAAAAAAAGAGATGGCAATATCATTCTTGAACACTTCTTCTTGCATATCAGACTGGCGTTTCCGTTGTTTTTAAACCCCCCCGGGAAAATTTTCTGGCATGGGGGGGTTCCCGATTAGTCGCGTGCTGTACAAGGGGAAAGATAAAGATGACCCTATTTTTTCCGGGTTTTAATAATTTTTTTAATTCCCTAAAGCTGTTGAATGAAAAATAGTTTTCGGTTGTTTAAGAAAATTTAAATTTTTATTGGGAAAAAAAAAGATGAAAAAATTAAAAATTAATGGAATATGGTAAATATGCAAGAAAAAAATTCTACAAAATGTTTGCGGTTTTGGATGGAAAATCCCTCCTTCCGGCCGCCCCTGGGGGGTAATGGCAAAACTCGTTTCGCCAATGGGGGGGTCACCTGGGGCGGATATTCCCATTCCCAACCCCAAAAAAAATGACAGATATTTTATTTTGCATATTTAACCCGGGGTTTCCCTTAGTTTTTCCCCTGCCCCGGAAAATTTCATTTGTGGGGGGGTTCCAAAATCGGTGTATACAAAAGGCACAATTTAAAAATTTCCTCATTTTACCCTTATGAATGATTTTTTAATTATACGCTGTGAAAGAAATAGTTTTCGGTTTTTAAATTTTAAAATTTTATTTAAAAAAAAGAAAAGAATTTTAAAAAATAATGGGAAAATGGTAGAAAAATGCAAGAAAAATATTAATTTTGTTTTCGGTTGGAGGAAAAAATCCTCCTCGGCACCCCCCCATGGGGGTAACTCGGGGAAATTTGTTTTCCCCCCAATGGGGGGGTCCCTCGGGAAGGAAAATTTTCCCATCCGAACCGAAAAAAAATGACAGAAAAATTTTAATATGGAATTTGTCAAAACTGGAGCTTTTTTTCTTTTACTTTTTTTAAAAGCTTTTAATTAAATTTTAAAACCCGAAATAATTTTTTTACAAAAATCTCTTTAAGTATTATTAATTGGAGTTAACAAAAAATTTTAAAATGAATATCAAATTTAAAAAGGGTTTCTAAAGGTACATTTTTTCCCAAAGATTTAAAAATTTTTAAAATATCTTTTCTATAGACCCAAAAGACCCTGTCAACCCTATGCTTTTCCCCTTGTTTTCATAATAAAAACATATTACAAAAATTTTTAAAACCCATCATTCCCCCAAGGTTTTTTGTACCCCTTTTAGTTTTATTCGAGAAATACAGACAAATGGTTTTTTGTGGGACTGGTTTTTGTGAGGTATTCTATTAACATTTATTTTTTAATAAAGAAATAATGATGTGTTGAAACATCAAAATTTTCTTGTGTTCGGAAAACCCTTTTTCCCCGTTACATATTTACCCGAAAAAAGGGGCTGATGGAAAGTTTAATTGAAACCCGACATTATTTACTCGAACCGGGGGGCCAAAAAACGGGATCAAACTTTTTTTTTCAAGGGTGTATTTGAATACAAGTGTTTTGTTTTTTTCTCTTTATTTTTCCCCCTTCCCTTTAAAAATTTTTTTTTATTTTTTTTTGTGTTTTTGATACATTTTTTTTTTATGGTTTACTAATGAAATGTGTATTAATGGTAAAACCTTTGTGTTGTGCCGGCCCTTTTAAAGTATGCCCAAAAAATTGTAATTTTATATATATTTTTTTAAAAAATTTAAATTTTAAAGATGTATAAAATTCCTTTAAAAAACGAATGCGCTAAATGTTTTTTTTTGGCAACAAAAAAAATTTTGGGGATTTGCAGAAAAGTTTTCCGGGTGTTAATTTCCCGATAATTAATTACCCGTGAAAATGGTGATGTTTATTGGGCAGGGGTTTTCCCCACCCTTTAATAATAAAGGGTTAAAAGAAAAGTATGAATTAAAAAATATTTAAATAAAATTTCTTAACTTGTTGTTGTCGAAATTATTGCTTTGGAAGCTTATTATGGCAATATTTCACTCAATTTATGAGAACAAATGCGTATATGAAATTTGAGATGTAATAAAACATTTTGGAGATTAACTTATTATTTAATGATACAAATTATATAAGAACTAGATGATACTATATTATTTTTGTTAATATAACTGCAATTTCTAAATATTATAATTTACATTATAGTTGTAAAATATAGTACATGTAATTTTCGAAATACGTTTAGATTAAAATTAATCGAAAACATGAAGATCGCTTTAAAATAACAACCATTTATTGATTGACTGGTATGTTGTTTTTTTAATTAATTCATAATGTAAATACCATAAAATGAGATCATTGCTACTTTGACAAGTCAATTGAATATATACACTAAATTAAGTAGACATGTAAAATAATTCATCGCCAATATAACATGTAAGTGTTTGTCACATAAATATAAACTAAATCTTTACAAACTTGTAGATATGAATAAATACGCAATGCACAAATCGCGCATTTTCATTATAATCATTATCATAATTCCTTCACTTTTAGTTAGGGGTCTAATTTGATATCTCACGCCCAATCATTTTATATTAACATAAATTATATATTATATGATTATGGTTTTGCATATGTGTGGGATTCGCCTGAAACTGTTTGTGAAAAGACTTTTATATTATGTTTTAAACAACGGATTATCGATAATTTTGTTCAAGGGTGGCATGTAAATAAAGAAAACAGTCCTGTTTTAGAAGTATATAATCATGTCAAAAGTAATTTTGAGTACGAAAAATACTTGGATATTTTGCCTTGCAATTTAAGATGTTATTTAACAAAATTAAGGTTATCCTCACATTCTTTGAAAATTCAAACGGGTCGATACAGTACACAAAGAATCGATAGAAATCAACGTTATTGTATATACTGTAATAAGCACGACATTGAAGACGAATATCATTTTATTTTGATTTGCCCATGTTATATTGATTTAAGGAAAAAATATATAAAAAAGTATTATTATGTAAAACCAAGCATGTTTAAATTTGTAGAACTATTAAAAAATGATAAAAGAACAATTCTTAAAAATTTAGCTATTTATATTAAACGTGCTATGACTTTAAGAGCATCTGCTACACATATTTAAGTCCATCCTCTTAGAATAAAAAACGATGAAATTGTATGCTTAAAGTATCATGATTATATTATGTATTTGTAATTTTATTAAATGTAAATGTGTAAATGTAATGTATGTGTTATTGCGATTTGTGATTAAAAACACTGGTTTTTCATGTGACTGTATTATATTACATGTAAATGTATTAATTTTGTAAATATGTTACGATGATGTACTTATGGTACAAATCTAATAAAATAAATGTTCTGTTCTGTTCTGTTCTGTTCTATTATAACTGCTATGTAGCCATCTTACAATTCTATGTAACATTATAACATTAAACGAATAAAAAACAATGCTAAATTATTGTTTTACCTTATGTTTTCAATATTTAATCGGATACTTTTATGAAAATAATTTAAATATTTGCTGTTAACATTAAATTATTTCTCGAAGTATCTGTTACTGTATTCTAAAGTACAAAAATAGAGATAGGGGTCGAAATGTCTTACCCACTAGGGGTCGAAGAGTCATGTTAAAAGGGGTCTAAGTGTCAAGAAGTCATCTTAATATCGTAAGGGGTCGAGAAGTCAAGGGGTCTAGATGTTTTACTTGCACTTATTGTTTGGCAATATTGACCTGAGTTTGTATTAATTTTCGAAAGTTTTTGGTTAATTTTCCTATTTTGATACGATTGACTTTTTATTTGTAACGATAGAAAAGTTCTCGATACTTAATTAATTTCATACTAACGTCCTCGAAAATATATTTTTATTTCATGAATAACAACACACGTACATGTTTTTTTTTTATTAAAAAAGAACCAATAGGCCTAAAATTTCCGGATATTTGTAGTTCGATAAATAGGAATTAACAAGTGCACATTGACATAATGACAATATGGTGAATTACAAATGACTGATAGATATTTATATCATAAAAAATCGTAACGGTTTACAATTTATATTGCAATAACTGTTATATCTGATATGTATACATTTATACATAATATATTATACTTTCTGTTTAAATGTAGTGCGTGTCTTTCTATTCCTTATATAAAATACTTAACTTGTAAACAAATTAACATTTCATCTATATTTACGTCTTTATGCACATTATGTTTTCGAAGTGAACGTCTTCAAGTACATTAAAGAATAAGGGGTCGAAAAGTCCAGTCAATTTAAGGGGTCTAAGTGTCTTAGGGGTCTAAGTTTCATGGATCGAGATGTCTAAGGGGTCGAAGTGTCAAGGGGTCAAGATGTCATAGACTCATTATAAATAAATGATTTATTTTTATCGAGTGGTAAGAAAATAAATATTTCATGAGATGCGGTGTTATCATTTACTTTTTTATTTTTGACAATATATCTACAATTTGAAAGACTTGCCCTTAAATTTTGTATATCGGCTGAATCTGAAAGAAAGTAGTCTGGCAAGACACAAGTGAAAATACGGAAAATAAGTCACCTGCAGTAGTGAAGAAAATACGCTTTTCATTTCTAATACATAAATTTTTCTCTATAATTCTAAATATAGTTCATTATTAAATCTAACTGGTCAGCTTTGCTCAATTTAAAATACTGCTATTTCTATTGTAGATGTAGAATTTAATATATATACTAACGGTGCGAAAAAGTAAGAAATATACGTCTAAACTTAATTTTCTCTGTATATCTAATATAAGTGGTCAGCAATTTTCGCTATAAGTTCAACTGGTCATGAAATTCTTCTACATGTTTAACTAGTCAGCAGATCGATCATCCTACTATACGTTTAACTGGTCAGCAGTTTTTCACATGATGTACAGTATGTTAAAGAAATCTTCTGAACAAATAGAATATGAAGAAAATACAACAAAAATCACATAAGCAATTTCTTTTATATTTTAGTTTCTCAGCAGTGGTTTAAATTGGTTTGCGAGATGTAGAATATTTTATATTTACTTACATGTCAATATAAATAAGAAATTCACGGCAAAATAACATATTTCTCTATATATCTAATTGGTCAACAATTTTCACTGTTAGTGTAACTGATCAACAGATTTTACTATGTGTTTAACCCTTTACCTTATATAGACGTGTTTTCACCTCTTTTCTCCCCCATACCCTTTTGAGGCCTCAAATACATCGGGGTGCCAAAGGGTGTGTGTGTGTGTGTGTGTGTGTGTGTGTGTGTGTGTGTGTTCTCTTCCGCAATGGGGGTTTGAAGGGGGACTGTCGCCCTCACTCAACTCTAAACAAAATTTGGACTTGTGAGAGGCTCAAAATGGCAACAGGTCGATCTTCAGGTAACGTGTAACCAACGCTGAAAAGCGCTTCACTCTCGAAGTTGCAGCTTTGACGGAAAAAATCAACACAACTTAGTGATTTTGAAATGTCCGCTCGTTTCCATGGTAACAGGAAATTAAGATACAAATGCTATGGTCCAGTAAGTATGTGTGCCAAGTTTAATCAGTATAAGAACATATTTTGTAGTAGCAATTTAAACTTGTGTAATAGGAGGTTTTTCAATGAAAGCAGCCATTTTTCACAAAATGCTTAATAAGTTAACTGGTCAGCAGATTCTACTATACATGTGTAACTAAAGCGCCGTACGTTGTCTGCTGACCATATAGTATAAGAAGAAAATATGGCATAAATTAAAAAGCAATTATACTTACATTGAAAATAACACAAAATATCACAGCAAATTTTCCTCTGTACATTTTCCTCTGTACATCAGCAGTTTCTCAGGGTTAAGCTAGCATCACTTTGGCTATATATAAAACAAGTGGGCACAGGCAGAATCTAGTATATCTTAAATGTTTTTTTTATCTAATCATATTTAGTTTCTATCTTTCAGAAATATAAAAGCGCTATGTTCACCAAGTACCAAAAATGGCTCCATCTTAGATATTGATAAAAATCTAAAGGAGCGCCAATTTGGTAGTTAGTTAGTTATTCTTAATCCCCCACTACTTTCCAGCAGATAGTTGGTAAATCGAACTTTGCATGTTTTCCTTAAAAAAAAACAAAAAACAAAAAACAACAAAAAACAGTAAGTATTTTCCCGGAATAAATATAATGCATAGATGTGTTTTTCAACATTGGAACACATTGTCTCGTTATGTCCACCAGCGGAATCAGTTGGCTATAGTACAATATGCTGACCAGTTAAACTTATAGTAGGATCTCCTGTTCAATTAATCTTATAGTGAAAATTGCTGACCACTTATGTTAGAAATATAGAAAAAAATATGTGTTGACGTAAATTTCTTTTTAACTTTTTTACAATGTTTGTAAATTAAATGTTATAAATTATTTTCACATATTCTACACCGTCAGCATATTCGTCGGCAGTTTAGAACTGCCCAACGGAAGGAGATAGTCGACAATGCGATAACGACAGTGCGACAATGCGATGGCGATAGTGCGATAATGCGATTGTTGTTGTTGTTTTTGAAGGTGAAAAATAGAAAAGATTTCAAACACTTAATTGGTTTGTAGTCAAATTAACATTTGTTGCAAAATCAAAAATGGTAGAAAAAATGTTTTTAAAACTTAGATTTATGTTCGGGATAGAATACATTCTATCTGATAATGGTTGACGTCAGTGTTAACAATGATATACTATAAATCTTGAATAATCTTAATTATGATTTCTATTTTTTATGTTGCTAATTTTATTTCATCGTCTAAAACCACAAAGAACTATATAGCGATAAAATATGGTAAGCAATGTACTTCATTTAAAACAGAGCGCAAATTATAATTTAATATTGGAGTCTCTGCTCAGCTTTGAGTTTCTGAATTATGACAAATTGGTTACTGCCTTCAAGCGATTATAACGCATTATCTAACAGTTCTCCAACATATTAAACTGTGTTTGAACTCATTTAATTGCACATGTTACTTTATTTTCTTTACAAGTTATTTATTGTCGTTATGTAGCGAAAGTCAGCAAGCTATTTGGCAAATTGGTTTCAAAAAGGATCAAATTCTTTTCAATGAAATGTAGGCCTAACTGTTTCTTGCGGATATTATTTTTGCCACTCTAATCGCTTGCAACGTAACAAGACGATAATCAGGGTGTTAATCAATGATACGTTATCGTCTCCATGAAGTAAAATGGTGATCAGCCAGATAAAACCTATCATTTCTTTCTCTAAAAAATATAAATTTCTCATAAAAGCTCACCACTTTAAACGAATATTAAGAACCAAGAAGGTAACTCGTATGGATACATTTTAATACTCTAAATTATGCAAAGCGATAACAAATAGCAACATAAAAAGATGCATCGTTGTATTTGTACAAACACACACAAAATATTACGTACAATGAAGTGCCGTAAAAAATGTTTTCACTAACTATATTATATAGTTCTCAAATGCATACTATCAAGTAAAGAACACGTTTCTAAAATTTTGCTAGTTTTTAGCGGAGTTTTATGTATATTTACTACTCGTAATGATTAATGAAAATATTGTTGAAGTAAAATAATGTCACCTATGTTTCCCTTGCAAAAGCATCATTAATATTAAGAAATTACTGCAGACCTATTTTCACATTCCTTTTGACATAAACAACATGCATGTAGTATCATAACAAGGAAAAAATCAGCAACATATTTCAGTAAACGAACACTAACAAACTCAATCAATCACATATCATTGGAAAAACAGCGTAGAGCATTTCTAACAAAGATAAATGAAACCAAACAATAAAGCATATCAACATATAAATGTAAAGCAAATCATGTCCTAAAACGTCATATCTATATCTTTTTGATATCAATAGCAGATAATCTAATTACTTCGGTATTCCGTGATTCAGATGTCCGTTGGGAGGAATCATCAAACTCATATGGATCTCCATGGGTCTTGAACGCCAATTTACTTGTACTCAATGACGTGTTCTTCGCTTCTATGACTTCCCTTGGATAAGACAGCAGCAACTGACCCGGTCTAAACGAGGGTTTTGAAGATTTTAACCCCTTGTGCTTGATTGTATGGTGTGGAGGAAGCATTACACCTGGCGCTGTTGTAAATGATGTAATTGCAGAAACATTGATGGAATCGTCCAGTAATGTTAAAGCTGCAGCTGTTCCTGATCGAGCAGATTCTAGAAATATTGAAGCACTTGTTGTAGGCCGCTCTTCGTCCATCTCAAATGTCTCGTTAATCTCTAAGCTCTTTAGATCAACTCTTCGAAAGAACAAAGCAAGTTCAATTAAGATCTACTCACAAATAACATCATATTTTAAAACATATAAAGTTACTATGAATTTGTGCATTATCAAAGAAACAACATATCTTGTATTAACGAAATCCCCGCTCATAATAGCACTTGGCAAAAGATGAAAGTAGTTTACATATCATCTAACAACGTTTGTGGAATTAGTATTGAACAAAATAACTTTGCTTAAGGACCAATATTCGCTTGCGTGCTTAACATTGTATTCTTGATTACAGTTAAGAAACCTAAATAATTTTTGCCTACAAATTTTTTATCTAGACGTATTTTGTTTTTCAGATATTACTTACGTGTTAGGAGCTACTTTGTTGACGTTATAAGTTTTGAACCTATATATGAACTTCCAAATCAGAATAGACGCCCCTCCAACAGCAAGTATTGAACATATCAAAATGGCCATTAATTTTGGTATGTTGATGTTACATTTATAGTCGTTTATTAAATCTTCACAGTCAAACATCAGAGCGCATGGTTCCCACTGACACTCATTTGTTTCAGTCTGGCACCATTGACCCCCATATCCAGGGAAACACACACACTGGAAATCTGTAAATGATATGGATCGTAGTATGTCGTCACATCCTACACTCGTAAGCGAACTGCACTGACCATAAACACACGGATTATTCAAAATGAATAACTGCACTGTTACAGATGGGGTAAAACTGCTATCTGCTAGTTTTGCGATGAATTGCAGACTCATGTTGCCACTGACCTCTGGAGAAAATTCAAAACTAACGTCATATGCCCGTAAGCTTTTGTATAACTTTGATGTAATATTCTCTAAATCAATATAAGAACTATTCGCATTAACAAGTTCGTATGTTGAGTTTCCAAGAGGACTAAAGTTCACTTTGACTTCAAACTCTTCATTTATGTCAACATCTGCCAACAAAATTTTTCCAGCGTAAAATGAAGTTGATTGATTTGCATTGAGGATGAAAGTCATTGTCATGGAGGGTCGAATATCTGAATAAATTATACTATTCGAATCAATAAAGTACCTATCCGTTCTATCTGGAACTTCTAATATATTCAGAGTTATTATCTTTTCATTGACAAGAACTTCCTCGTAATCTGGAAGACCTGTCTCCGTAACCTTAACCGTAATAGAGTCTTCGCCATTAAATTCTTCATAAGGTGTACAATTGAGCAAACCACTTGTCTCTTGAATTTCACAAACCACGTTTGATTGGTCTTTTGTTATTTCGAATACAAGAGTATCATTTTCTAAATCAACAGTTTTTATGTGCAGTTCACTAGAAGTATCTTCTGTAAGGTACAGAACATCAGTCAATATAATTGGTGGGTTATCTGGAAATTTGCGAGAAATGTGAGAAAGAGCAAAGAGTCTTGGATACTTGTATATAAATGTCGAAGCTCTCTTTGTTAAGGATGTTGTCTCCGTACTTGCCTTGCATATCTGAAATATAAATTAATTAAGATTCAAAGTACCTTTAAGCTAACTAAGCTAACTGTGTATACACTTGAACGGACATGTTCTTTTGTTTTGCGGTGACTTATTTTTGTGTATTCTGCAGTCATTTTAGCATCACAGAATAAAAATCCGCAGAATATTTCTCCCTATTTTGGTATTTAACCTGGGAAAATATATGTTCTACATTATTCCCGTTTTTTTCATGTTTTTTACGTCAGTTTATGATTTAAGATATACTTTACACGTCATTTTACGTTGATCAAGCGATGGATGAATAATTTTCTATTGTTCCGCGATAAATTTGTTTGCATGCGAGCTTTAACGGTCTGTACCATTTTACGGTGATAACGATAAACAAATGCGAATTTGTTCCAGCAAATGTCACATGTACCCGCAAACTGCATTGACCACTCACAGTCCAAGGATTTAAGTGTCCAGAAAATTTGAAGAATTTGGAGCCCTAGAAAAACACTAATAAATATCGTTCCGTGTATAGTATTTCATATTTTTACTGAAGTCCATAAAGAATTTTGTTTATAAAACGGTTCTTAAAACGAGGAGGTCATTTGTTCTTGTTCATGTACATGTACCTATTAACATCAAGATATACAGCACAGACCAAACATACCTCAGTGAGATAAACATTAGAAGACACTACAGCTGTCAAATGGTCCCTGCATCCTTCGTCTACATGAACCCACTGCTCCTTGTCTGAAAAATATACAATATATATAACATCCGTATAGAGAAGCAAATAATAATTCTGTTTGTCTTAATCAACAATTCTAAAACCAAGACAAATTTCTTATCCAGAAAGGTAAATTATTATAAAGTTTAAAATGAGATCAAAACAAAATTTGGTTTGACTGAAAAACAGTTAACTTTGCAATATATTTATAATATACGAAAACCTAATCGCGTTTAAATAACAGTTACCGAAATTCCAGAACATTAAAGCAGGTTGGTTATCTGGATCTTTCTCACATCCATCAGGTACGGTTATATTTATCCTTATATGTTCGTATTCAGCCAATGGAGACGGTGATACAAAGAATGTCGTATTACACAACTTTTTAATCCTGGAAAGCCAAGAATATAACAACTGTTGTATAAGATTTTTCTAATTAAAAATAATTAAAGGTTAATCCAGAAATTATAGCAATAAACAACAACAACAGAAAGCAACAAAAAACAAAACAACATTTCAAGATAGATAATGTTGCAATTTTGTAATGAACAGATATTTGTTGTAGTTAATTTTGAAAAAAAAAGTAAATACAATTTACGTGAAAATATGATCAGGATTTATCGATTTCTGCTCCTATATTATGATGCAATTTTATAGTTTCTTAAGGTGACAACGGAGTCAATTATCACTGAAAATACCTAAAATGAGATTTTTTGCTTAGTAGATTTATCAACCATTTCTGAACACATTCGTGATTTAAGTTTGGAAGCAGTTAGTCCAAAAAATGTGTTTTTAAACGTTTTAAACGGTACCTGTACCATTTTTATCTGCTATTCGCGTAACCTGTCAATTATCGAGAACGCTCCGCCCCCTGTTGAGGCATCAATGAGGGAAATCGGTAGTTCCATATATCCGTGAATTACCGGTCCATACTGGTCCATACTACTCGTAATTCATGTATCGTTCAAATACCGTACATCTTTTATGAATATCGTCTACCTTTTATTTAGCATTTTTTTATAAAATAAGAAATTGTCGGCCAATGTACGTAACATAATGTATAAAACATAAACAATTAAGCATAGCGGCAAATCGCACGACCACGGGGTTGTTTAAAATATGGTTGCTAAAATATCCATAATGTGTGAAAATAATTTGTCTGTCCCGTTAATCTGATAGATATTACATTGAGTTTATGGACTTTTGAACGGATTCAATGGCTTGCTTTACATTCAACCTCGTTTTCTAACAATGTCAAGTAAAACAACAACAAAAACAGACAACTTTTTTATGTGAACGCCTATATGACTTGCGGTACGGTGTCCCTGACAAATTTCTAAACCATTTTAGATTGTTTAAGGATGATTATTTCTCTATGAATCAATAAAAAAAAATATTAATATATATTATCTGTGTATGCTTTGAATAAATTGTTCGCCAGTAAATCGAACACAGTACAATAAACCTGGGACAAAGTATGGAATTATTGTATACCCCAGTAGAAACTGGATCTCTATGCCGTGCGTAAATGATTTTCATGATAATAGATGTCAAGAGGTCAGATCATAATTATCGAGTGATACCTTTTATTTCCATTAAAATATGTCAAGCATTTATATCAATTTGGAGGAAAAAATATATAATATCCCGTTCTAATTTGTACATCTACCATGGACTTTAAAAAGACCGTCAGAAGCTAAGTTTTTTGTTATTTTAATTTTATATTTTAACGGAAATTCATACACGAATACACAGACAGAGTGACAACTGGTATAATATAATAATAATGCTGATGATAATAATAATAATCTTCAAACGTGAAACAATTAAATACCCCGCGCTAAGGGTGCGAAATACGTTCGCATTCCCCCCCCCACCGAGTGCCTCAAATTTTACCGAAAGTCACGTGACATGTGAGACCGATACCAAGACGAAAAGTAAATCACGTTAAGATTTGAAGAAATTTCTGTAATAAACTGATATTAATCAGCAAATTTTTAATTGGTCAGATGACACTGGGTCATAAAATGTTGTTAGAGTATGTTACCGCAACTTGTGACCCTCTCTGGTGCGATATTTGTGTATTATGCAATTATTTAGCGTGAAACGTAGGGGTCCGAGAGAGAACAGCCGATTTATGACACTTCGTTTGATGCGGGTCGGACTAACTTTGAATCGGCAATAACTTTTTTATAATCAAGCAATTAACATGCGGTTTAAAGCACATGAAAGGGAATTTATTTACGGAGGGAACCGTGTCAGGGATTTTTTTTTTGCTCAATCAGCGACTTAATTATCTTTAATTACGTAATATGTATGGTGAAAAAAGTCGTATAAAATGTTTGACGTTACGTAACAATTTTTTGAGAAAAGATAGAAAAAAATTTGAGACACGGTTCCCAAGATATTATAAGTATGTTTATTTTCCAAAAGTTTGATGACAAAAAAATAAAAAATGACTTTGATAGGACGATTAAAAATTTTAGGATTTTTATTAAAAATCAATCATTTACAAAGGCATTTTTTTCAAATATGTTATTTTTTATGATGATCAACGACATTTAATGCACAAAGATTAAATAAATAATAATTATTACTAAAATAAGTTGGTTTAAATGACATTTATGTGAGTACCACGGAAAGTGTCTGTTGTCACCTTAAAGATTCATTTGAAACAGATCAATTCTGATCAATGTACATATACAATACGGCTAATACATTTTAAACTATTTAAATACAATACTTCAACTTGTATAGCTCGCACAATTCTTTCCATTTATTTTTATTCACCAGGATACTGCAAATTCGTTACATACAAATTTATGGGTAAATGGCTCAGTCCTCAGACGAGGGACAACTAATCTCGGTCGTAAGAGTCATAAAGCTCCCATTGTAAATTATGAAACCATGTGGATTGCTTTTATTTTTATCGTTGGCGATTGCTAATTCGCGTTACCGGTGCACATTTCGGCAAAGCCGGTAAGGCATACGACATTTGAAATATCACCATAATGTGTTAAAAAAGTCGAACATAAAATAAACAAACAAATATAGTGTTATTTCCTATTGTTTTCAATGTTTTTAAACATGGCAAATGATAGTTCTTTCATTTCTCATAAAATATATCAGTACATATACCTGTTTCTTAGAAGTCTTGTCGTTTGATCAAGTGAAGTTTCAGGGTCCTTGATGAAAGGTTTATAATCCACAGTAGCAGCACTTCCGTAGTTACTAGACAGATCATCTTTTGTTAAAGTTCCTAAGCTTAAACCACCAGTAATAACTATCAAGAAAGACACGTCATATACTTTCATATTTACATTTCTTTTTCATATTTTTTGAAAGAATTTCTAATTTTAACTATAAATATGATACAGCCGATAATTCAGAATGGAACATTCGGTTTCGAGCTTTTCACCATCGTCGGATACCCACGATTGATAAACATGTCACATAACATGCAATCAATGTTAATGGTTCGGCCGTGGGTATCCGACGATGGCTTTTCACATAAAACTATTATTTATCTAAATCCAGTATATAGGTAACGGACAAAAAACTCGGTTTTTTGTCGTCATTTTTTATCATGTGGTATTAAATTCCCCATTCTGATTAACTTAAAGCAGACTACGGGTAGAAATGGTCAAATCTTGTTAAATTTTATGTGGTTGTCTATAAATTTGACTGCCCGGCCAGTAATATTCGATTTTTTTATTTGTAGATATAATATCAAAACAAAAAGTAGTATAATACATACGACTGGCATCAATAGCAATTTGTGGCAAAGGTACTACACTGGCACTCCATTTATCTGATGATTTTGGTTTTGAAGCCAGGACCTGCTTTTGCGTCCCGTTTAAGAATAAATCATTTACACCTAATTCCAAATTTAAAAAAAAGTACTTGTATAACTTACATTGATTTGCATTGATAATAATTAAACTTAAATGAGCATATGTCATTTGTTTTGTACTTTGATGTTCCGAGTGATTATTCATTTGAGTGTATTAATAGTAGGAATTCATGAATGATAGAGTCTTACAAAAATTAATTATATAAAATAAAAGAATGAATGCTGATTAATCTAAATATGTATCGTCTTAACTTACTTGGAAATTTTGACTAAGCCTTATTTGATGTTGAATGATTTTTGTTCTAAAGTCAATATAAATGCATTTTATATATTGCCATACATGCATATTGTGAATCTTCTTTCCCTAACGAAAATATCACATCTGGAACAATATATCGAATGACGAAAAGCAATAAAACAAGATCAAGAGAAGAAACATAGTCCTTAAAATCAATCATACTTACGTTTGACACAAACAGTTTTTCCTTGTATTTTACTTTTTAAGTGAGAAAATCCAATAGCATAAAGGGACTGGTGTACACAGCGACCCGGTTCCATGTTAAAGAAAGCCTTCTCCTTCTCATCTGTTTCGGTTATGTTACGTATTTCATCTGGCGTCATACTTGTCATATTTCTAAACTCCGCTACTGATCTATTTATTGCTCTCCTGTCAAACTCAAGCTTTCCGTAGACAATAGCAGATGATCCAACTTTTTTCTGCCCAACTTTCACTGGTGGAAAAAGGTCCTGTCCGTCCCTTGTTGTTCCAATTTGCCATTCTGTCAATATATCGTTTTATGAAATTTTTGCCTCAGTAGAAATTAAGTTATTAAAAACAAGTCAACTTTTCTGCTTGAGGCGGTAGAGTGTGAAAGGAATTGCCCTTGCTCATGAACAAATTCGTTCAATTTCATTCTGCATTTTCACTTTTTTACTAAAATCTTACTTTTGTTGCTCTTGGCGGATCTAGATTTGAGTTATTTTTAGAAAAAGAATATTGAAGTAGAAGTAATACTTAAATGTATCAAGTTAACCTTATTGTTTGTAAGATTGGAAATAAATAGTTGTTGAAAAGAGGTTTTTAGGAATATATAGTGTTTTGCCAAGTATTGTAGTTAAAATGATCATAAACACACACTAGTCTTATAAGTTTTGGATTTGTAAGAGGTATGACATTGGAATTTAAACATTTGCCAGGTTATTAAATTAAAAATAAATTAAAGTAAAATGTAACAGAACTGCGCTTAACATTTTTATGTACTTACCATAATATTCTATTTTCGAATTGCCACCTTGCCACGCTATTCCTATTTCTGTTTGTGATGTAGTCCAATATGGTGCATCCGCATCTGCCGACACAGACAATGCATTTGTGAAAAGTGGTGTAGTTACCGCACCAGATGTATCCGGTGGAAATAAACTGACTTGAACGCTACAGCTTTTCGTAACAGATAAACCGGCGGTATTTACCGTTGTCACTTCTACTACATAGTTTTCACCATCTCTAAAAGTACCATTTTCTAATCTGAACGCTGTTTTTGTTTTCAAATGAACTGACGTACTGTTCATTACAATTTCATTATTGATAGAATTGAAAATGCGTACAATATATGATTCAATTTGACTTACATCCTCGGAACAGTCCCAATATGCACCGATTGTAGAACTTGATCCTAAATGTTGTGTCGGTTCATCTTTACTATAATCAGGATCTAGACACTTTACATAGTCACATTCCGGTGGCGTAAGGTCTATCTGTATGGCATTTGAATACACTAAGGATTCTAAGCCTGCATAATTAACGGCCTTTACGTTCATATAGTACGCTGTACTGTTACATTTTAAATCACTTGAAACATTGTAGCATGAATCACCAACACTACTAGATTTCATATCTAAACCTTTTAAGTCAAGAGAAATTAATTCAAACCCGTCATAAAGTGTTTTGTGTGCACATGGCTGTTTACAGAGGGTTTCGCATAGCCCTTGGCAAGGGAAGCAATATTGTTGATACAGTGACAAAGGAAGCACATTGCCGAATTCAAATTTATTGTCAGAAACTCCGAGCCATATCTCTTTTACACTACTTTCCCCGTCATAAAATCCTCGACCATGACGACACAGTTTATCCATTTCATCTGGTATATCAATCTGGCGAATCACGGCGTCGCTGTAAAACGGCTTGTAAATATCTGTTATCGGTGGTTTGTATCCATTTTCATTCCAAGTCAATACAGTTATTTTCATGTCACCAAAAAATTTGAAACCAGCTATATTTATAATTTCTTCACCATCAATAATCAGCGTAAGATCTAAAGCTGTTTCCAAATATTCTGATTTCTTGTCTACTCGGATTGTAACTTTATGATATTTAGCCGAAAAATCAAATGGAAAGCTGAACCATCTTTGTATGTTTGTGAACTTATTTCTAGCCCAGAACACATGATGCCAGTGTTTATTGTTTGCAATTTTATATCCTAGAAAATGTACTCCGAAGCCATATTCTTCAGTGTCAAAGTTAGTGTCCGTACTACTTATACTATCATTAAATGGCACGAAAGACACAGGATTTCTTCTAGTTGTAATTGGTGTTGATGTTGTGTTTGTGTCCGTGATATTTAATTCAGGAACTTCAAGGCCCGTCATATTTTCAAATATACTTTCATCAAATTCAACTTCAACAGGTTTTTCTTTAATGACCAACGGTACAGCAACATTATCAGTAATTAGAGCAACAGTTGTAACAATATTCTCTCCATTTGCAGTCAGGGCCATGAGAGTATAATTACCTCTTTCCAAAGTAAGTGGTTCAGACACGATACTTGATTTGGTCATTTCACTTAAGTCGGCGTTATAACCTATCCCAAGAAAAGCTCCAGTACGGTTAACATTGACGAAGTCTGTACTAAAGTCGCCAGAAAATACATGAAATTCAATATCCTGAGCATTTGGGAAGTAATGTTTTTGTGTTGGGCAAGCATAATCATCAGACGTCGATGCAATAGCTAATAAACCATGTAACTCTGATGTTGAATGCTGGAATGTATCCAAAGAGAACCAGTTCTTTGCAATCTTCACATTACCTGGAAACGGGACACTTGTATCTACTAAAATAGATTTACTTAAAACATTTGTCACCAATTTTGCCCCATTTGTAAAGGTAAAATTTATATGGTATACATTTTGTGAACTCAATTCAAGTTCATAGAAAGCAGTTTTGTTATCATTTTCTACTATATCCTCGGCTATGGGGATACAATTTGAATTAGATACATTCTCATAACCACATTTCTTGCATTCAAGAAGAGACACTTTTGTTGCTATAACTCCAGATTCGATATCGTTGAAATCAATCCACTTTACTCTCATTTCTGAACCTGAATCAGCAAAAAGCACAGTCTCGCTGCGAATATTATTGACAAACAGAGATCCGATGCGTGGTGGTGATGTGTCGACGAGGATTTTATCGCTTGTAATACCTATACACATTCCAGCTTCATCTTTGGCGATAATTGTAACAAAGTACTTATCTCCATGTTTTAGTTTTAGGCCCGATACCTTCTTGTATTCATCTAAGCCAACGCTTGATAAACCAAAAATGGCATACTCATTTGAATTACGATAAAATGTCGAACACGTATGGGTATCGTTTGTTATGACATTGTCATGGATACTTATACCGATTACGTAGTCAATAATATCAATGTCTGATCTAAATTCTGTCCAAGATACCTCTACAAATGTCGTAGACGATTGGTATCTAT
The DNA here is from genome assembly GCF_026571515.1 of Ruditapes philippinarum. Lineage (NCBI taxonomy): Eukaryota > Metazoa > Mollusca > Bivalvia > Venerida > Veneridae > Ruditapes > Ruditapes philippinarum. The sequence goes on along the minus strand of NW_026858348.1, from coordinate 78,883 downwards.
CAATTGACATTGTACCTGCAGTGATATCGTTCATTAAAACCAAATTTGGGATGCCGTTGGAAAAAACCTTTTGCATAAAACCCCCTGCTATAAATATAAAGACCGGGAAATGTGGAGTAAATATTTCACTAATTTTGAAGTAAGATTTAAAGCTTTAATTGTGAATGAAGTATTAAGTCCAACATTGACAAAGAAATGAATATTTGATCTTGTTTTCTCGTAACGTCTGTCATTACAATAGAAACTTCGTAATGGTGAATATCTTGTGTAGGGTCTTTTGAGCCATACCAAAATCATCCCAATTTGCAGATAATTCAGTTGTACTAAATTGATAATTCAAATCCTCAAAAAGTCCATCTCTTACTAGCCCAGGAACAGGCGGCTGAATACGAACTGAGACGCCGTCTGAACGTGCAATCTTTGTACGACCTAAAAAGTCAATAGTTTTTACAGTTACAAAATATTTCATTCCATTTTCCCAATGCTACCTCATCGTTATAGAATTATATAGCCGCAGATGGAATAGATTGAAAAGCGAAAAGTACTTTTCCAGTCCGATCATTTGCAGACACCACGCTTCTTTGACAGGACAGAGATCTGAATACTTCCATTTTCCTTGGAGAAGATTAGGTAGTGGACTGGTAATATAATGTCGTCATCCTGTGCGCCATCGCTCACTGAAAGTACTGGTGACTGGCTTATGACAAACACTGTCTGATGTAACTTCCGTTTTCAATCCAGCGTGATTGTTATAATCTCAAAGTTGCAATAGAATATTGATCCTCGTGTAAAGTGAAAACTTCGTCTACAAATATTACACCGTTTCTCCTAACTGGACTGGCGTATAGTCTTTGATGTCGCGCAGCATAGCGGAGCATGTCCGATAGAAACTTCATACCCTGTTGCATAAACAATATAATGCATACAAATTGCAAATTGACTAATTCAAAAAAATGTAATAAGACTCAAAGTGGACTGATACTTTTTTGTTTGTACTTATCAATTTAAAATGCCCAAAATCAGATTAAATGTATTAAACCATCTTAAATTAGAATTTATTTTTTTTACCCCTGGCCCATTTTGAAAAGGGATCAATATTTTAAATTTTAAAGCTGGAAAAATTGCAAAAAAATTTTAAACTTTTTTTACTTAAAACCCTTTTAAAATAATTTTTACTTTAGAGAAAAATTTTAAAGAATTTCCTACTTGAATTTGATTTTTCCTGATTCCAAACAAACGGCCCAAAAATAAAATGGAGAAGCTTTGCCAAATTTCCCATTTTTAGCTTTGGGACTTTTTGAATTTTGTTACGGTTCCAGGCCCAATGTTTGTGAAACTGCAAGGGCGAAACCCCGGAACCCCCAGGTTTGATAAAACTTTCTTGCCAAAGAAATGTGCCCTACAAAATTTTGGACCCTTCAGTTTAAACAAATTTATGTACATTTTGTTTCAATTTAAAGAAATTTTCCAACCGAGGTAAAAGAGTTGAACTCTTTTGCTACAACATAATTATCCGGGAAAAAATCTTTTTGAGGTTTTGTGACAATGAAAAAATAATTTTATCTTATGGGGCTTTCAATTTTTAAATTTCTTCCCATGTGAAGTTAAAATACCTTTTTGCGCCCAAAAATACTTTTGTAAAAATCTAAGGTTTTCTTAAAAGGTTTTAGTTTTAAAACAGCAATTTTTAGCCAATTTATGACGTTTCGTTAAAATTACCGGATTGTCAAAAACTATTTGTTTTGTTATTTAAAGTTTCTCCCGCTAAAAGCGACCCCGCCTAGTTACCCCCAAAAAAACCCGTAAATGGATGGGCCCCTCCCTCTGAAGGGGCCCAAAGATCCCAAAACCCCCTCAAAAGAAGATACCGGGTTTTTGTCTGTTACATTGGGTGAAAATTTGGAAATGTATCAGTCCCCACCCTGGTAAATAAAATTTTTTAAAATTAAAAATTTGGGATATCATTGAGCCCCAAAAAAACCGGGGGGTTTTTCCGGGGTGTGGCCCGACGAGGGGGGCAAAATGTTTTTCATCCTGAATCCTGTTAAGCTCTTTTGTTATGAAATATTTTTTATCATTAAACCAATTTCAATTTGGAATTTGACATTGACCGTGAGGGCTTTGGGGTTTTTCATGACAAGTCCATGGGTTTGTTTTTATTGTCTGGTAAAGTCCCCTTCCATACTGATGTACCCATTTTCCCATTCATAGTTTAGAATATTACAACTCTCACTCTCAAAACCATAGAATGATGCTGCAATTGATGTATAATCAGTCGTATACATCTCATCCTGATAAAGGTTTCTACCATCAAATACTATTCCTGCGACGTTAGATTTTTGTACGAAAATCGGCTTCGACTGTCCGGCAGTTGAATAAATTCCCGCTCCGTTTTCTGCTTTAACATATACGACGTATTTAATGCCGGATTCTTTAGAAGTTTGAAAATGTATATTTTGAATGTAAGCAGTAATTTCAACTCCGTAGTCAGTGAAATTCAGAATACTTTTCTGGTCAGATTCAGTTGTTCCTATGGCAACTTGGTACCATTTGATACCGCTTTCAGGGTCTCTACAGGACCAGCTGACACGTATACCATTCTGATCATAGTGTAAAACATTTCCGTCATCATCTAGTTCCTCTTCGTCTTTGAAGAGTCCAATGTAAACCTGGGAAAAATAATTTTAGAATAAAGCATATGCTATCGCAGTTAAGTAATCGGCATGTGTTCGAATCTAGGGGCTTTGATTACTTCATGTAATTGAATCCATATTGTTTTATTACTGAACTTGGTTCTATTCAGGTACCCATTCCTTCTGATTAAATGCTCTTGAGAGAAACTGGCATCTGTCTCCACTTAAACAAATCTATGCCAATAAATGTGGGCTTTAAATTCATTTTCTTTTATTTCTAATTAGGTGTTTTTGTAAATGCCAATTTGTAAATTGGAGTTATAAAATGGAAAGGACAAATCTCTGGGATAAATGAAAGGAAAAAGCAAACAGCTGAAAGTCGGTGAGTGTTTATAAATTACGTAAACTTTCTTCGTGCCTTTACACTGATATAAAAAAATGGTAGACAAAAATTATTTTGGTGTAATTCCCCATAAATTTCCCAATTCAATACAGAGTTATTTTTAGTTCTGATGACCCAATAGAAAACATTAAAAAATGTTGCAGGTTTTTGGTTGAAAGACATTCGGATAGAACATGAAACCGGGCACGTCAAAATGACATCAACATCGTGTTTATCTCTTTGATATGATAAACGTGTTTTTATAGAATTCTGTACTTAATTATTATAAAAAAAATCAACATGGCTTGCGGTTTAAAAAAATGATATAATATCGTTTAATTATACAGTATCTTTATATAAAATGCACAAACTTCATTTTTCTAAAAATAAAATCTTGTAACCTAGTAATAAGTTATTTTTTAGATATAGAAGTAAAATCATGTAGTACCATTTACTTCATAAACTTTATCTTTATCTTTTGCAGTTTTGTCAGAGTGCAAAAACTGCAATTCATTTTGAGCAGGGTGCACACCTTTAGTCTTTCCATGTAGTCTATTCATATCTATCTCTATCCAGAGCGGCAAGAGTCATTTAACGCCAACCCATTTGTTGTAAATCTTGGACTGCACAGTCTTGAATCTTAACTTGAATCTAAACTACACATTTCCCAAGCCTTTTATACCTCTTAAATACAAATGTGCGGCTAAAAGAAGTAGTCTTTCTTACTCTTATATATTTGTTAGAAATTTCTAAGGATATCGACATCACTATTTTCGATACGACCATTTGCATTCCCGTCTTGTTAGTTGTCGATTTTGCGTGATTTCAAACAAATTTATAGGTTTATTTGTAACTGCTTTATGAATACAAAGATAGCAAATATATAGATTATCCTAGGTGTCTGTTATCTTAGATCAATTAATAATTAATATGCTAACTATTTTAAGGTTATTTGTACAAACATAACATTCTCTGATTAGACGCCAGTTCGAAATTGTTATTTTTTATAATTTACAAATTCACTAGTTAACTATTAATAATAAAAGTCTTCTTTACTTTTGAACATCTAAATCAGTCTGTAAACGTTGAAGAAGACAATCCCACAAGATAGAGGTTAAATCAATGAACCAGAAGAAATCTGCAAATATCTACATCCCCTTTTATTAGTTACATCACCTATTGAATGTTGGCAAGTCAGTGGTTCCTGATAAATAGTCCTGACAAATAGAACATGGCAAAATCATCTAAGGGGTCAACTTGATGCCAGCACTATTAAGTGTTGAGAATTGAGTACCGCTCAAGCCGGTGCTAGTTGGCGCGAGGGATGTTGCACATACTCATTATCCCTCATGAAGAGACTCAATCAAACCGAGTCTGCAATTCTCTTGTTAATGTGTTATGATTAATGCTTCCGAAAAATCACTTTGTTTCGAGATTTTTGACAGACAAAAGGCATTGTAGAAGAAATGGCTTTTGGTAGTGAAGTATTGATGACTTCCGTTTTGCGATTTATATGTACAAGTTTTGTTTGCTTATAAGTATTTATACTTCAATTCAAACACTGTTTTGGTCATATCTCATTGTTCGAGAAGTTGACGTCGCACAAACACAATGAAAGAAACATAGCGACTTGCAGGTGGTGAAATACCTAATATGTCTTCTGTGCATTATTTCAGGCACGAACAGGTACCTGTGGACAACCACCGACGTTCCGTTAGCTAGTTTGATAACTTACCTACATGAAATAATCTAAAGTCTATGTCGGGATACGAACTCAACCCGGTCACCTGGGCCACAGACACTCCTTGATGTCCGAGACACATTATCACCAACAAATGTCTTGAAATGACTTTCACTCTAACGATCATTTGTCTTTCACTACAGAATCAAGTGACATTAGGAGTCAGACACTTATAGAGAAATCTGTAATAACTAGTTAGTTGTTCAGAAAAGCCGGTAGGGTGGATGATCTACCAGTTAGTTCTATACAAACATATAAACAAAGAAAGAATGTTAACAGCCGCTCACTGGAAGTCACCGAAGAGAATCCTGACAAACTTTGAAAAACATATTGTAAACAAAGCACTTACTGCTGATATGCATATTTGTTTCATTTTAAATATCCTGTAGTAGTCAGTGGTAGCTGAGAAATAGTGTATTGCACGAAACTTACAGCTGAAAATCATATAAGCGACATTACCTTGTGACGGAACTCATTATGCATTCAATTCATTGGAATAAATTTGAAACCGATCAAGACGGTGCTAGGAGGCATAAGGGATGTTGCACAGTTTTCATTTTCCCGTATGTACAGACTCAATTGACCCGAATCTATAATTTTCATGTCAGTCGGTTTGTTTTCTAATGATCACCTTTTTTCCCGCATTTTTGTAACGAATCGCCTATGTCTCAGATGCTTTGGGGTTACAAGAAGAAAATGTTACCATTAATATTAACAACATAAAAAAGCGCAAAACCTGAAGCAAGAGCGGTTGAACCGGTGATGTTATCTGAAAAGGTTTTGGACACAGAACAGTATACCTTTTGTAGTTTCTGAGTAATGTCCCGGACAAAGTTTAAAGTGCTACTTTTTTAAACCAAGGAAGGGCAGAGCTACTGTTCTTTGCACTGCACTTCTACCCAACGAGATCTATCTACCGGCTTAGTTTATTGCTGATACCTTTTGTAGTTTTACAGTAATGTCCTGGACAATGTTCAAAGTGAAAAATAAACAAAGGGCAATTACTTTAAAATTAGGCGAGGCAAGGTCACGTAGTTTTTTTACACTGCTCATCTACCCAATGAGATCTATCTACCTACAAAGTTTCTTGTTCATATCATTTATAGTGTCCGAGTTTTGTCCCGGACAAAGTTCAAAGTGTAAGAAGAGCACCGCTAGGCGGAGCATTATATGCCCGAAAGTGTTTTTTTAGTTAGGATGAAGCATTTGTAACACATGAGAATTAAATAAAGTAGTATCTCCTTCAAACAGCAATCCTCCTTTAAAGAATCTTCATATATATATATACAGTTGTTGTTTCCAAAGCACCAACATTAAATTGTTATCTTGTTAGTAAAAATGCTACGATGGATGGACGGAAAGCCGCCAGGGGTATAACAAAATATAAGCAATTTTTTAGGGCATATAATTAATGTACTCAAAATAAGTGATCATCCTTTGAAGTTTGACAGTTGTAAAACTGTTATCTATATTAAGGTCTTTTAATATTGCCCTTTGACCTTGTGACCCAAATATAGATATGGGTCTTTTATTCAATATAGGCAATCATCCTATGAAGTTTGAATACTGTGAGCCAATTGGAACTCGATTTATGCTCAAAAAACAACAATTTTCAGTGTAATGATTATTGTGACCCTGAACTTTGACCTTATGACCCTTTTCGGGTAATAGTGACCTTAACCTATGACCCAAAAATCAATATGGGTCTTTTACCCAATATGGACAAACATGAAGTTTGAATATTGTGGGTCGAATGGAATTAAAGTTATGCTACGGAAACTTTTTTTCAGTTTTGAGGTAATAGTAACGTTGAACTTGTGACTCCAAAATCAATAAGGGTCTTTTACTCAATATGGACAATCATCCTTTAAAGTTTGAATATTGTGGGCCAAACGAAACTTAAGTTATGCTCCGGAAACTGTTTTTAGGTTTTAGATAATAGTGACTTTGACCTTGTGATCCCAAAATCAATAAGTTTCTTCTACTCAATATGGACAATCATCCTATGAAGTTTGAATATTGTGGGCCAAATGGAACTTAAGTTATGCTGCGGAAACCAAATTGCTGACGGACTTACGCCAGGGAATATAAAATTAAAAAAAATAACAAAGGGCAATAACTCTAAAATAAGACAAGGCAGAATCACGATTCCTTTGCACTGCACTTTTATTACATGAGATCTATCTTCCTACAAAGTTCCTTGTTGATACATTCAGACCAATTTCCAGGATATTTGGATCAAAACAGTTGACACAAAAGTCTTAACAAGTTTTTATATTTTTAGTTCGTGACCTAGTTTTCTATACGAGATGACCCATGTTTGAACTCATCAGAGCAATTTCCTAGACAGGTTAACTGACACAGTTAAATGACAATTGAGTCAAAAATGTGACCACTAGAGTGTTATTTTGTTTTTGATTTTTACGGCACGTCAACACATAACTGGCCATATCGTGCCGAATGCTATAATAGGTTTAAAATGTTATGTTAGCATTGTCATTCGTGAGGAGATAAGAGTTGGTAAGTTTAGTGTGTCCGATTCGGCATCGAAGAAGAACTGTTTGATCATGGCGGCTAGTCAGTGATAGAGATGGTGACACATCAAGAGATGGGTTTATTAAAAACGGCATTTTCCCAATTGCTTTCCATTCAGATGATACGAGTCGACAATAGCAAACAAATAATGCGTTTCTCTGTAAAATGACAACAGACAATCAAAAACTTCAATTATTAAAAAATGAGATTAAGTTATTTTGGGAAGTATTTAACTCGTCAAAACCCGCCAAAATCTTTCGCAGTTCTTTCTTTTTGTTAAAATGCTCAATATACACCACTCAAGAAAAAGTAAAATGTTACAAATGGAATCAACTTTCTAAATTAAGTGTTAAGTGTATTATTATGGCAATAAAAAGATCACAGTTCCATCAAAAGAAGTCGAATTCAAAATGAACAACAAGGAATGACGTCATCCCCTAAAAAAACAGCAGAAGAGGAAGCACAAACAGGAAATGGCAAAAGGGCTGAGCTCTGCAAATAAGCATAAATTGTCTCGTTACACTTGAACATTCTTGATCGTGTGGCATACTGAGTATTTTCCTTAAAACTACATGTGTGAAAAAAGTATGCTGCATATGTAAACACGGGCAACAAAGTGTGTGTCTTGCCAAATTTGCACGCAAAAATAAAAACAACAACCTTTATATATATGCTGCATGCATGAAATCTTTTCTAAACTGTGTACCAACCAACATAAGCAGTAAAATATTTGTTTTTCGGAACATTTTTTTTCTGTTTGCGATCAGTTTCTATGTGTTTTTACTAATACAAAACATTTAATGTTACGGCAGAATAATAACCGTATTCGTCTAACAACTTAATTTAACCATTTGAAGCTAGCTTTATAACTTTTAATATGAGTAAAATATCAAAGAAGGGAAAAGAGAAAACTATAATCATTGAAAACAAAACAGTTTACTTTTGGTTCCTGTGGTGGAGTTGTATCAACTGTTACACCTTTTGTCTCATGCGATGATGCCAACAGTGCCCAATTAAGTGCTGTCACATGCACTGAATATAAAGCACCATCTCTCAATGATAACCCATCAACTGTAGAAGACACTTTTGTGAAGAAAGGTGTAGAGGGGGTATATATATTGTAATGGCTATCGGTAGGCCAGAATTTCTGCTTAACACCATATCTTGTTTCATAAATGACAACTCTGTATTCTTTAATGCCTGACTCTGTATCTTCAAATTCAAACATCACATCCATTCTTTCATTGTTACTTTGGTACGTCAAGGCTTTATCATTATCGGTAATTCCTACAATATAACATTGTGAAAAAAGTGTTAGCTTAGATGCTATTGTTATCAAATATCATTTCATCTAAATCCGATTCATTTTTATGATTTGCCATAATCGTTTTTATTGAATTAACGTATCGATTGGAAGGAGTACGTATACATGTTTTACTACTGTATAAGTATGGCTTTTATATTACTTTTTAAATATTAACTACAGTTGCGGCATGGCCGAGTGGTAAATGTTTCAGTGAGTACTACCCGCAAGCGTTCGGCAAGTCGATGTTTCATTGAGCACGACACTTTATACTTCTTGTTCAGGACTGGTTGGTTTATAGAACTGATTCCTACACAATCGGGCTGAAATAAATTATATATAATCCAAACATTAAAATAATGAACCTTTAAGAGTAGGCGATGTCAAATCTACCACAAATCCATTGCTTTCTGACTCATTTTCAAGATCAGCGCCGTTGACACCATGGACAGTAAATTTAACTGTGTCTTTGTGTTCCATCGATAATGTATGATCTTCAAATTCTGTTGCCTTTCCAGCGTCAAATATTCCTCTTTTCTCGTTGTTTATGACCACATCTACCCTGTAGTGATCAATACCACTTTCTGGATCATAATAACCGTTCCAATTTGTAAACTTGGAAACAGTTTCTGAACTAAAATTAAGTTCAGCTTCATTAGTTTTACCATCTCTTACGTGGCCGGCTATCGGATATGTCACATCAACAAGAACTGTAAATAAAAATTTAAAAAATGTTATGCATTTTGAAAAAAATCCTTTGAGAGACGAAAGTTGATGAAATTTCTTTACGACATAAAAGAGTGAAAAAAAGAATCCCCCAAAGAACGCACAAAACGACAAAAATGCAAATGTTGCAGGCTCTGTTATATGATTGATCCTTAAAGATCGTTCAGCACGACATTATTGTTGTTTGTGGTATTTTTTGTTTAGCTATTTGGCATTTTCTAGTTTGGTGGTTCCAGTATTCCTACAAGAATAATTTTGAATCACCCTCAGGATATGTTGCATGCTTTTTAAATTTGTTATTTGTTTTTTTTTATCTGTAATATGCAGGCTTCATAACATCTGCTCCAATTTAAAATTGAATTTCGTTTCGTTCCACCCTTTGTTTCGTCGTTAAGGGCATACACTTTTTATTACTTGGGGACCACACGCCGCTTTTCTTGGATTGGCGCGGAAATGTCACATTCCATGATAACCGCCGTATGAACACATCTACGGATGTTTCTAAGTTCAAAATTACCATTTCATGTTTAAATGTTGAATTCTGCTTAAGCCAATGCTAAAGGGCGTGGAACCAAAATTAAGGAAGTTATATGCCCTAAACGAGAAAACAATGGGCAGAACTGAATATAGTAGAAATCTGAAAGGGATCTTATATTTTGAAGCCTGTATATTACAGACAATACTTCAAAAGACAAATTTAGAAAGCAGGCAACAGATCCTAAGGGCGAACATACCGTATTCAAGTAGGATATACTGGAACCACCCAAGTTGAACAAAAGGGCCAAGATGGCCCTAGATCGCTCACTTGGCCCATCGAACTCATCCGAACAATAACCTAGACAAGCATCCTGACCAAGTTTCATGACAGTTGAGACAAAAATGTGACAACTAAAGTGTCAATAAGGTTTTTCTATATTTAAGCAGTGTAACATAATTGTTGACCCCAGGTGTCCCATATTCAAAATTGATATAGAAATAATCAACACAATTTTCAGACCGATTTCCAGGATAGTTGGATCGAAACAGTTGCCACAAAAGTCTTAACAAGATGTTTATATTTATAGTTATGTGACCTAGTTTTCCATCCGAGATGACCCATGTTTAAACTCATCCGAGCAATTACCTAGACAGATATACTGACACAGTAACTTGACAATTGAGTAAAAAATGAGACCACTAGAGTGTTAACAAGGTTTTACCACGTTTGGGCAGTGTGACCTAGTTTTTTACCCCTGGTGACCCATAATTGACAAAGATATTAACCAAACAAACAATCAGACCAATTTCCGGATATTTGGATCAAAACAGTAGCCTTTAGAGTGTTTATAAGATTTTTCAATTTAAAAGCTCTTGCGACCTAGTTTTCTATCCGAGATGACCCATGTTCAAATTCATTTGAGCAACTAACTTGACAAGCATCCTGACAAGATTTTCTGATGATTGAGTCGAAAATGTGACCACTAGAGTGTTAACAATGCTTTTCCATATTTGGGCAGTGTGACTTAGTTCTTGACCCCTGTTGGCTCATATTCCAACTTGATCTAGAAATCTTAAAAACAATCTTTCAAACCGATTTCCAGGATATTTGAATCAAAACATTAGCCCCGAGAGTGTAAACAAGATTTTTCTATTTTTAGCTCCTGTGACCTAGTTTTTATCCGAGATGACCCATGTTCGAACTCATCTGAGCAATTTTCTAGGCAAGGATCCTAACAAGATATGATAAACAAGATCAACAAGGAAAGGCGGCGTTACGCAACTCCCACCGACACAGTAACAAGAGCCAGTGGTAAGGAGCTCAGGAGGACCCGAAACAAAAACAGGACATGGCACAAGGCAGAGCATGAGCAGGCAAAGTTTGATGACACTCGATTTGAAAATGTAGCCACTAGAGTGTTAACAAGGTATTTCCAATATTTGGGCAGTGTGACCTATTTTTTGACCCCATATGTCCTATATTACAAATTAACCTAGAAATCATCAAAACAAACTTAAAGTCCATTTTCCAGGATATTTGGATAAAAAAGTAGCCACTAGACTGTTAACAAGATTTTTATATTTTAAGCTTCTGTGACCTAGATTTTCATCCGAGATGACCCATGTTCGAACTCATGCGAGCAATTACCTAAATACGCATCCTGACAAAGTTTGATGATGATTCAGGCAAAAATGTAATCGCTAGAGTGTTAACGAACAAATGAGGACGAAGACAGACGACGGACATTCAAACATCCTTAAAACTCACCCTGAGCAAGATCAGGTGATCTAAAAATGCCAAATAAAGAAACTAAAAATGCCACATAACATGTAAACACAACAAAAATGTCGTGACAAGGATCGAAAGTATGTGATTCAATTTACAGGGATACTTTTTACAGCCACCACACGGCACTGATAAGAAAATAGAGTAAAACAGATAATTAAAGAAACTGGTGTGTGGTCCCTCGGATGCATTATTCACAACAAAATTACATGAAAATTTCGAACTCAGTTTTATTGAGTCTGTACATGAACAGCAATTAAGAAGTGCAACATCCCTTTCCCCTTTAACACCAGCTTGAGCGGAGCTCAATTGTCCGAACTAAAAGATCCCAACTCGGTAAAATTGAAAAATGCTTAGGGCTTAGTTTGAAAGAGCAAGTTACAATCCTCGCTCCCAAGCACCGGCTTAAGCAGTATTCAACATTTAACTAAGAAGAATTGAGAGCTGAGGTATTTACAAATTTGAAACCTATGTGAATACTGATGGCTGAAAATAGCAAAGAGCAATAACTGAGAAATAATGCAGGATAGGTTATCGTTCTTGTGTGTTGCACACCTCCTCAATGAGATATATCCACCTATTAAGTGTCAAGTTGATATCTTGCGCACTTTTTTAGATAAGCTCCGGACAAAAAGTATGAAAAATTAAAAAGGACAATTACTCAAAAATTATAAAGGGTAGAGATATCATTTTTGCACGCAGCATTCCTCCTCAATACGATAATTCCACCAAATTGAGTTATGTTCCGGGTGAAAAATTAAGTATGAAAAATAACAAAGGGCACTAACTAAAAATTATGAAAGGTAGAGTAATCATGATTGTACACTGCATACATATTGAGTAAGATCTATTTACCTATGAAGTTTCATGTTGATAGCTCAAAGGCTTTTGGAGTTATGCTTTGGACAATAATGATCTTTGAAAAGTAACAAAGGGCTATAACTGAAAAAAATTAATGGGTAGCTGGGTAGAGTTATCATTCTTGTGCACTGCACTCCTCCACAATATGATCTATTAATCTATAAAGATTCAAGTTGATACCTTTAAAACTTTTTGAGTAAGCTCCGGACAAAATGTATGGAAACTAACAAAGGGCAATAACTCAAAAATTATGAAGAGTAAAGTTATCATTCATGTGCACTGCACAACCCCTGTGTGAGATCTATCCACCTATGAACTATGATAAACAAGATTAACAAGGAAATGCGGCGTTGAATGAACGCAGCCCCCACACGACCAAGCAACAAGAACCAGTGGCAAGGAGCCCAGGCGGATCCCAAACAAAAACCGGACAGGGGACAAGGCAGGGCACGGACAGGCTAATATGATGTTTCATGTTGATATCTTAAAGGCTTTTGAGTTATGCTCTGGACAAAAAATAAGTTTGAAAAATAACAAAGGACAATAACTGAAAAATTATGCAGGATAGAGTTATCATTCTTGTGCACTGCACTCCCCCTTAATATGATCTATCCACCTATGAAGTTTCAAGTTGATGACTCAAATACCTTTTGAGATATGCTCCGGACATAAATGTTGGACGGAAGGACGGACGGACGGAGATTATTTCTAAGGGTGACGTTCAATGTACGCAACCATGTATGATTACTGTGCTGGATGTAGAATAGCTTTCATTAGGGATTCTTATTTCTCTCTTTTTTATTAAATATCTCGAAATAAAAATCTGTTTTCTCGGAGGAATAAAAATCTGGAAACAGAATGATCCCTCGGAAGCATAAATCGCAGCAAAATTACATAAAAGTTGCAGACTCTGTTTAACTGAGTCTGTACATGAGAGATAATGAATAAGTGCAACATCCCTCACGCCCCCTAGTACCGGCTTAAGCAGTACTCAATTCTTAACATTTAATAGTGCTGACAAATGGTCAAATGTATTAAAAATTGCAGACTCTGTTTGATTGAGTCTGTACATATAATTTAGTAAATCAGAATCCCGTAAAAAAGCCAAAGATGGAAAATAGCAAAATAGACACGAAAAAAGCAGTCTCTCTTTGATCGAGTCTGTACATAAGGGATGATGCCCTTTAGCACCAGTTTCTCAACACTGAAAAGCGCTTGACTCAATGATCCCGAAGGACCAGAAAAAAATATATATAAAAGAGAAAATAAGAATCCCCGAAGAAAGCCCAAAACGGCAAAATTGAAATGATGCAGGCTCGGTTTAATGTAGCCTGTTCATGGACGGTTGTCAAGTGCAAACTATCATCCACACAATCTAACACCGGGGTAGCAGAATTCAACATTTAAACATGAAATTGTAAAATTTTGATTTTAGAAACATCCGCAGATATTCATAAGGCGGTTATCATGAAACCTTCAATGTGACATTTCCGTGCCATTCCATGAAAAGCGGCGTATAGCCCCAACACAACACTGAAGTCGATGACTTCTAATCCAGTTACTTCTTTGGCATGGGTTCGATCCCCGGGAGATGCTTTGGTAGTTTAGCGCGGAGGAAGGTAGTCTAGTACTAGTGTAACACTCCAAGAACGATGGTTAGGAAACTTCCCGCCCTTATGACTGAAATACTGTTGGGGAAAAGGCGTAAAATGAAACAAAACAAACTGAAGTTAAGTATGGGACAATTTTTACGGTCTGACACGGCATGGCATTTGACACCTGCTGTTCTGAAGTATAAATATCCGGAAAAGGTGATCTCAGGAAGAATTAATATCCGCAAAATTATATAAAAATTGTAGACTCAGTTTGATTGAGTCTGTACATAAACAAGAGGGTCATGATGGCCATGAGTCGCTCACCAGAAACAACTGCTTTTCAGTGTTAGAATGTCAATATATTCTAATATTAAATTTGAGCATAGAATATGTTTAAACAATAATTTGAAAAAATGCAATGACCTGGGGTATTTTAGCTTTAGCTTAAACCAAGCTAATCAAATTAATATGAGCAAACTTGATAAAAGACTACATAAGAATGCTACAAAGTTTGGTGGTCATCTTTCAATTTTTTCAGTAGGAAATGATGTTCGAAGGTTTTTTCTATTTTTAGCTTTAGTGGCCCCTAAAATGGGCTAATCAAATAAATATAAGCAAACTTGATAAAAGAGTACCCAAGAATGCTACAGACAAAGTTTGGTGATCATCCATCAATTGGTTCTGAAGTAGAAATTGCTTAAAGGTTTTTCTATTTTAAGCTTTAGCAGCCCCTAAAAGGGGCCAATCTAATGAATATGAGCAAACTTGATAAAAAATTACCCAAAAATGCTACAGACAAAGTTTGGTGATCATCCATTAATTAGTTCTGTAGGAGAAGATGTTTAAACGTATTTCTATTTTTAATTTTAGCGGCCTCTAAAAGGGGCTTATCAAATTAATATAAGCAAACTTAATAAAAGACAACCCAATAATGCTACAGACAAAGTTTGGTGATCATCCATCAATTAGTTCTGTAGCAATAGATGTTTAAATGTATATCTATTTTTAATTTTAGAGGCCCCTAAAAGGGGCCTATCAAAATAATATTAGCAAACTTGATAAAAGACTACCCAAGAATGCTACAGATAAAGTTTGGTGATCATCCAATAATTAGTTCTCTAGAAATAGACAGTTAACGGTATTTCTATTTTTAGCTTTAGCGCTCCTATAAGGGCCAATCAAATTAATATGATCAAACTTGATAAAAGACTACCCAAGAATGCTACAAACAAAATTTGGTGATCATCAA
This sequence comes from Ruditapes philippinarum, assembly GCF_026571515.1. Classification (NCBI taxonomy): domain Eukaryota; kingdom Metazoa; phylum Mollusca; class Bivalvia; order Venerida; family Veneridae; genus Ruditapes; species Ruditapes philippinarum. The sequence continues at coordinate 63,595 of NW_026858348.1, read as the reverse complement.
TCAATTTTTTTCTGTAGGAGAAGATGTTTAAAGGTTTTTCTATTTTTAGTCCCCTAAAAGGGGCCAATCAAAATAATATTAACAAACTTGATAAAACACTACCTAAGAATGCTACAGACAAAGTTATGTGATCATCCATCAATTAGTTCTCTAGAAATAGGCATTTAAAGGTATTTCTATTTTTAGCTTTTGGCGGCCCCTAAAAGGGGCCAATCAAATTAATATGAGCAAAGTTGATAAAAGACTACCCAAGAATGCTACAGACAAAGTTTGGTGATCTTCCATCCATTAGTTCTGTAGAAGAAGATGTTTAAAGGTTTTTCTATTTTTAGCTCCGCTGACCCCTAAAAGGGGCCAATCAAATTAATATGAGCAAACTTGATAAGACACTACCCAAGAATGCTACAGACAAAGGTTGGTGATCATCCATCCATTAGTTCTGTAGAAGAAGATGTTTAAAGATTTTTCTATTTTTAGCTCTGCTGACCCCTAAAAGGGGCCAATTGGAATGACTTGAGCAAATTAAAGTGTGACTGTCACAAGGATGCTACAGACCAAATTTGAAGTAAATCTGCCCATTAGTTTCAGAGAAGAAGACGATTGTTGACGCATGACGACGGACGACGGAGCATCCCCCTTTGATACTAATAGCTCAGCCTGAGCCTTCGGCTCTGGTGAGCTAAAAAGTTAAAAACAGAATCCAGTAAGGAAGCCCAACTAAGGAAAAAAATGAAAATATTGCAGACTCGGTTGAGCCTGTTGATGGACAGTAGTAGACACTGCAAACTACCGTACTCACCCACTTGCACCGGCTTGAGCAGAATTCAACATTTAACATAAACTGGTATTTTTTTTATATTTGAATCATCTGCAGATGTGTTCATATGGCGGTAATCATTGAACCTTTGACGCGACACGTAAACATGTGCAATTCCACGAAAAGCGGAATATGGTACCTAAGTAACAACATGCGTGTGCCCTAAAAAGAGAAACAACTGTCATCATTGATGACATGTGTCGCCTTATGATAGCCAATTGCATATTGAAGCTACTGTGTAGCAGGAGACACAAGAATCATTAACAAGGCAAAACACATGCTTTATTCAAGGGGTATAACACGGCTTAAAATCCTTCATTCGGAAAATCTATGCAATATACACAAGTACTTTTGATCAATCCTGTACAGTTTAATTGAAATTGCATTAGTGTTTTAAGAGGAGTAGTCCAGACAAATCATAAAAATAAAATCATTAAAGGGACATAACTGTGAGAAAAATCATTCAATGTTGATGAGATGCACAACTAAATCAAGTACTGATCATTCCTATAAAGTGTTTATGAAATATGATAAACAATATCAACAAGGAAAGGCGGCGTTCAATGAACGTAACCCCAACACGACCCAACAACAAGAACCAGTGACAAGGAGCCCAGTCGGACCACAAAACAAAAACAGGACAGGGCACAAGACAGGCTTATCAATAAAATGATAAATAATTTGTAACTGATAAGGAATTCAAAGAAAACTAATTATAGATTGAATTAAAGGAAATAATTTGTTACTGATAAGGAATTCAAATAAAACAATTAAATGATTGAATAATAGGCCAACACAGTCAAAGGGCACAGGGGAAGGGAACAGGAGACCCGGGGAAGAGTGTGGGTAAAAAAAGAAATAATACTAGGGGCAAAGGGGAAGATACTTACCGTAGACGAGAAAACAACAAGTGACACACGCAAATGTGTCACCAAAACGGTATGAAACAATATAGACATCTGAGGAACACAGAGGGGTGCCGCCTTGGAACAGTCAGCAGCACAAGTACTGCTGGGGAGTTTAAACCGGTTAATGGTGCACAAAACCTAATTACACCAGTAGTTTCTAAAGTGTATTCCAAACAAGTAGCTGGCAACACAAATAAAAACACCTTTTTAAAGGGCCATAACTCGACAAAAAAATCAAGCGAAATACCGTGTTTTATGCGCAAGTACTTGAACTTAATTAACACCTTTTTATTCAGGGGCCATAACTCCACCAACAATCATTCAACAAAAAAAACTTGTAATACTACAGAATTATTTGAGGTACCAATCAGTCCTGTAAAGTTTAAAATTGCATAAGTTGTACAAGAGGATTAGTCCGGACAAACTTTGAACATAAAAACATTAAAGGGAAATAATACAAAAATCATTAAATTTGGGGGAAATAAAAATCCCTAAAGAAAGCCCATCACGTCAAAATTGAAAATTTTGCAGGCTCGGTTTGATTGAGTCTGTTCATGGACGGTACTGTCAAGTGCAAACTACCGTCCACGCCCCCTAGCATCGGCTTATGAAGAATTTAACATTAAACATGAACTGGTAAAATTTAGAATTTAGAAACATCCGTAGATGTGTTCATATGGCGATTATCACGGAACCTTCAATGTGACACGTATTCCATGAAAAGCGGCATATGGTCCCCAAGTAAAACAAGAGGGCCGTGGTGGCCCTGAAATCGCTCACCTGTATATAGGCCCCCGGGGCGGGGCAAATTTTGACCAAGGGGCTTTTATTTGAACACACTTGGTAGAAACCCATTTGAAGATGTTTCATGATAAATATCTTAGCTCTAGCTCTAAGGAGATTTTTTAAGTTTTTACTATACACATATAGGGAAAAACAATGACCCTCCCATCTGGGCGGCGCCAATTTTGTCCCCAGAGCTTTTATTTGAACAAACTTGGTAGACACTTACTAGAAAATAATTTATGCTTAATATCTAAACTCTAGCTCTTTGGTTTTGTTTAACAGATGTTTTTTAAAGTTATTACTATATGCATATGAGAAAAATCAATGATCCCCGGGGCGGGGCCAATTTTAACCCCAGGACCCTTATTTGAGCAAAAATAGAAGACACCCATTAGAAGATGTTTCATGCTAAATATCTTAGCTCTAGCTCTAAATGTCTTTTTTTTTAAAAGAAGATTTTTTCAAGTTTTTACTATAATCAATGACCCCCCCCCCGGCGGGGCCAGTTTTGACCCCAGGGCATTTATTTGAACAAACTTGGCAGACACTGACTAGATGAAGCTCTAGCCATTACGGTTTTCTAAAAGAAGATATTTTAAGTTTTTTCTTTGGGTGTCCATGGCAACCAGAGTTCTGCTTGGAATTAAATTCTTTGAACAATTTTTAAAGTTGACTACCAAAGGAACATCCCTGTGAAGTTTGGATGAAATTGGCATAGTGGTTTATGAGGAGATGTCGTTTAAAGTAAAATGTTACGGACGGACGGACGCCGGACGAAAAACGATCACAAAAGCTCACCATGTCTTTTTGTGACAGGTGAGCTAAAACTGTGTGTGCCCTAAACGAGCAAAAAATGTGCGGAACTAAATAAAATGTAATTTTAAAAGGGGATCTGAGGTTATGAAGCCTGCATATCACAGATATGACGTCAAAAGACAAATTTAAAAAGCAGGCCACATATCCTAAGGGTGATTCAACAGTATTTAATTGAGGAATACAGGAACCACCCAACAAAAGCCTCAAAAGCCGATGATATGCACAACTAGACTTGGTACTTATCATTTCTGTAAAGTATGAATGAAATTGCACCAGTAATTTCTAAGAAGTAGTCTGGACAAGATTCTATGTAGCTGGCAACACACAAAAGTACACCTTTTTATTCAAGGGCAATAACTCCACCAAAAACAATCAACCTTAAACCTGTGTAATATGCGCAAATACTTAAGGTACAGATCAATCCTGTAAAATTGCTTCAGTGGCATAAGAGAAGTAGTCCGGACAAACTTTAAAAATAAAAAAAAATCATTAAAGGGCCATTACTCTGATAAAAATCATTTAACCGAAAACATGCCGACGATATACACAATAAAACTTGGTACTGATCATTCCTGTAAAGTTTGCATGAAATTGCATGAGTAGTTCATGAGGAGTAGTCCGGACAAGTTTTGTAACGGACGGACAGACAGACGACGGAAAAGTTATCCCTATATGTCGCAACTTCAATGTAGAGGCGACACAAAAGAATGGGAAAAACAAATTAAAAATAAATTTTGAAAGGGGATTAGGGGTTATGAAGCTTGCATATCACAGATAAGCTGCCAAAAGACAAAATTAAAAAGCAGGCAATATATCCTAGTGGGGATTAAACAAAATTCAGGCGAGGAATACTGCAACCATCCGAACACTAAATTGGAAAGAAACCGAATAACCGAAAACATACACTTACAACAAAGAAAATAAAATTTGTATCAATAATTTATAACTACATGTACATGTACCTCCACCAGATGAACTATTTGCTGACTTTGAATTTAAAGCATTATTGTAAGCAAACACGGTAGAGTAATACATCCTGTTATGCGCTAAACGGGCAGTCGTGCAAGCTGATTTCTCGTATCTTGTCAGATTATGGAACTTTACGATATTGTCGTCTCCAGGTTTGGTTCCAACACCCCATAGAAATCTTTTTTGTTAAATGAAAAGAAATAAACATACTTGATTATACCAACACAAAAAAAACAACAAAGAACAAAAGAAAATAATAAAAATAACCACATAATAAAAAATGATTAAATCCTACTGTGGGACATTTTATATCAATTAATAAGAGTCACTTACTACTTAATTTAAACTTAAAATAAAAAGAAAATATATATTGGGGTTTGAAATACGTAAAATATGTAAGAATATCCCTGTATGGTAAATTACATATTAGAATAATTTGAAACGAATATAATCACCTATCTAGTCCTGACTCTGGATAAAAAAAGTCAATCCATTGAGCACATATCTTATCATCGTCTGCCTGAAAAGCTCTGTCATTACCGAGACGGTCTCCATCTAGAACATTACCAGCTATGGGCGGAGACTTGTCTATCAGTATTGGTTCATCTCCGTGTCCAGCCGTGAATAGTTCAACTAAAATCAAAAGCATTTTCAGGCAGTGTAAATCTAACATAGAATTACAGTAACAGTCATTTGTGAATAACTTTATCAAGAGAATAAACCATAAGATAAAGAGGATCTTTGTTTGTTTATGCGAAAGATGAAATTTGTCTTATAGGGTGAGCTTTAAAAACAGTATTCTCACGAGTGAATAAAATAAAATCTTGCACAACAACAAATTTTCTTTTTACTTTATGGTTAAAAGAAGTTTAAATGAAATTTTCTCAATATTAATTTAACATTAAAATCTGTTTTTCTCATTGGTAGCCTCGTGTTTAGTCGAATTTCTCATAAATACAAGAAGTCTTGAGCTGAAAAATAAGTCGTTTATTTAATTCAAATAAATGAATGATCGCTTGTTTTAATAATAAAAACAATTCTATTAGAAGAAAAAGTCACACCATCTGACCTTATTTCCGTTACTTACGGCGAATTTTATATTAGACGAGGCTTTGGATAATGTAAGCGGCCGCCATTTTTAAATGTTGTGTACGGGAAAATTTTTTTGTTTGATTTGGATATGTGAGTAAAAGACAGAAAAAATATATTTGGGATTGATTGTTACAGACAATAAATAATTGTTGACAGATGTGTAAACATTCAAAAAAAGGCTAGAAATTTGGAAAACATGGAATTGTTGAAAGGCTGTCTAACGAACTCTGGGTTGTTTACTTATTCTTCGGCCTGATGACTGTCATTTCTTTTCAAGTTTTCATATTGCAATAGGCAGTTATTTCTCGAAGGATACTTAAATATGCCCAAATGTCATCAAGAGCAGGATTTTGCATGTGGAAGGAAGTGTATTTTTCAGACTGTAAAAGTGAAAAAAAAATGTTCAAAATGTTTAGAGACGATATTTGCCGAGTGGTTATTTAAATGAATTGAAGTAAGTTTTTATCTTTTTATTACTTTTGAACTTTAAGATTTTTACCAATATCACCTTTGCTTTACTCTAAACAGCCCTGACAATGTCAGAATTGTCAGCAAAACTTTAATTGAGGTACCACATGGGGAAAATATATAAAAAGGAGTCTCGTCATTAAAATGTGTGAAATTATATTTTGATAATTTTCCTTGTGAAAATATACCATTATTTGTTACTCTAATACGGATCCATGCTGGTATTCCCTCTTGTAAACCAAGCTCCTTTACGGCTACGAAAGGATCATCCCTGTCCTTTGAGGCATGGAGACTGTATGGCTTCAACTGAACGTCATACTTTGTTTTACCAAGACCGAATTCAGCGTCAGATATTTTAGACAGCTCGTCTGTGGCGTTATAGTATATAGCAATAAGGTCAAAATCCTCGTCGTAAATAATATCTGTTACACCGTTAAAAACAGGAGGTGTTGTATCAACGGTGAATGAAGTAGAATGACAAACTGTCGTAACAAGTGATCCACCTAGTTCTGCACCATTTAAAGCTTGAACTGTTATATAGTATGGACCGTCATCAAGATGAATCCCTTTATGAAATCCAGAATCAGTCCAAAATTTCTTGCTTGTTAAATGTACATATGGGTCATTAAATTGGACAAGATCTGTGCCGCAAACATTTCTTCCGATGGCCCATGTAAATCCCCGCAAACCGCTTTCGTCATCGTGGAAACCTTTCCAGTTGGCTATACAAAAATATGAATGCAAATTAAATCGTTCTGATTCCAAACTGTAGTCTCTGCCACATTGCTTATACATATCAGTGTTACGCTTTGGTCAAAGTATCAGTAACATAAGGCGAACGCAAATGACGACAAGAGTTAAAAACAACAACATAAAATTGAATAGCCTACATAGCTCAACAGGTGTTCTCAAACAAAACCATAAAATAAGAAAATGAAAATATAGAAACACGTGTATATTATGAATCAAAATTTATTGGTACGATTCTTGGTCTGAGTAATGTTAAAAGCGTTATAGGCTTTTCATTTTAGGTCATTTTGAGAAAAACATATTAAAAAGAAAACGGAGTTAGCAAATGATAAGAAATTTACACAAAAATACAAGTGTCCTAAAAACATTGTCATCAAAACACCCCCAATAAAGCAACTTTTTCATTTTCGTATTAAATATAAAGGGCCATGAAGATGCACTTATGTTTCAAATTATTAGCCTTGAAATTAATGCTGTTTATCTATTTCCACAAGTATTGCCTCTATCACAATAAAAAACAGAATCTCTTAAGAAAACCCTACTCGACAAAATGTAGGTTGCAGGTTTGATTGAGCCTGTTTATTGACTGTACTGGTAAGTGCAGGTTACCGGCGTTTGCAGAATTCAACATAAAAACAAAAGTTTGCAGTCATATTATCGACACGCAAATGTTTTCTACTTTAAATTTACCTGACACATAATTGTTATTCAGAGTGTAAAGTTCGTCTAGCAAGGGCTTGTGTCCATTAAAAACTGTACCAGAGCCTTTACCATCTATAATTATTCTAGAAAATAGAAATTATAGGAATTCAATAAATAATCCATATCTTAGTGAACGTATATAAACTTCATAGTTCATTCTTAGAGACGATATCTTACTAATTAAAATCAAATTATTCATATTTATGTTTTGCAATGCAAAGTAAACTAGAACTGTGTCCAAAGGACACAGATGCCCCCACTGACAACATTCTGTTAAATTTGGTCGCAACCAAAATTCCTTCCTTTACTTCCATCTACACATTAAGGTTGTTCATCCCTGGACGTTTAAGCAAAATATGCCATCCGGTTTAAGAGGAGTTGCGTTCACAAAATTTCTATATGGTATATAGTGAAAAGATCAACAAAGGGTCATAATTCTGTAAAATTTGGTCACAACAAAAATTCCTTCCTTTACTGCCATCTACACATTAAGGTTGTTCATCCCTGAAAATTTAAGCAAAATCTGCCATTCGGTTTAAGAGGAGTTGCGTTCACAAAATTTCTATATGGTATATAGTGAAAAAATCAACAAAGGGTCATAATTCTGTAAAATTTGGTCACAGCAAAAATTCCTTCCTTTACTACCATCAACAAATTAAGGTTGTTCATCCCTGGAAGTTTAAGCAAAATCTGCCATCCGGTTTAAGAGGAGTTGCGTTCACAAGATTTCGGGACGTACGGACAGACGGACATTCTTACCAGAGATACATTATGGGGATTTCTTTTGTTATTTCCTTTGTTCTTTTAACCCCACAATGCAGAAAATAACCCCACAAGAGAAACGGAATGAATGACATCAAAGACATCTATTGTTATGAGAACAATAGACCAAACCCCATAATGTAGCTATGGTTTGTACGGAAGGACGGACGTACGGACAGACGGACGGACAAGTGCAACGCTATATGCTCCAACTTTGTGGGGGCATAACAATACATTCTTCCTAAAAGAACATAATTCAATAAATTTTACCTATGATTGTTTTCCCAAGTGACGTCAATACATTGCTGAGTTACAGCTGCGTTACATTTATCTGCTCGTAAAATATCTTGGCGTGCATTCTTAATAATGCCGGGTTCAGGTGGAGTAAAATCTACCATTGTTCCTTCGCCTACAAGATAAGCATCATAACCTAGAACGTTCCTAACTTTTGTGTTAACAAAGTATGTTGAACCATGTGTCAGCGGCAAGCCAGAGTATTCTATCGGAGTATTATAGCCAGTGCCAAGTCTTTCGAAGTTACTGTATGTGCCGCTTATGCGCAAGTAAGCATTTGCACCTTGTACAACATCATGTAAATCACATGTCTCCGAGTGATACTCATAGTCAAAGGACACACAGTTCGATCCATAGCTTATGCATGTCTTAGCACAAGTCTCTGCATCCGGGGTATTCTGCGACGTTAGAATCCATGCCACCAACTTTCCCTCCCTAGGAATTGTGAAATGTTTTAAAGCACCGATCACTCCATTTCGTGTTGCAGAATGATCAAGTCGGAGCTCCTGCCAATCCTCAAATTGAGACCCGGATTGTCCGGGACTAAAGCCTACAGCTTTGTAGTGAGTTTCTACCAATGGACTGTCGTCAAAGGCTACGACTGACGCAATGATTTTATTTGGATGACTTGAAAACTTATAAGGATGTTCCACTCTCCCGTCCGGCAGTGTGCTATCATATGTAATAAGGAAACATTGACTTATCAAAGACAAGCCTTGACTATTTTGTGCCTTGACTGACCAGTATAAAGGGATACCTCCAGGAAGTTTTGACGGTACCATGAGTGAGTTACCTCCCATATCAGTCCAATCAACGACGTTTGTTCCACCACGATGTGTTCCAATCGCATAAAATAATTTTACCTCACTGACTTCATCTTGTGCGTGCATTTCTATTCTAAAGGCTGGATCGTAGAATGGTCTTCCAAATACTTGTTGTACAAAACACCCTCTAGTCCCTGATCTTTTTTTCCTTTCATTTATTGTATTAGGTAAAATTTCAGGAGGGGATGGGTCGTCGTCTCGTTTTTTCTTGTTGAAAATATTTTTGCGGATTGATGGTACAGCATATTCCCAAAGTAAACCTTCAAACACGGTTACCCGTTTAAAGAAAAGATTTAACTCTACAACAGCTTTTAGCTGAAGACGAAGAGGAGTAAACACCATGTCCATCCTTGCCCTGTAATGAACACACAAATAAGAATACTGGTACTTAAAATAAACCAAGACCAATTTAACCGTTTCATCGGATAAAGGATCAAATTTTATTAAGACGTACAAGTTACGGGCCTAAATGTATTTAAAAATGTGAAAAACATTTTTTATTTTTTCTTCATATTCATACAATATCAAGTGTTCATTTCCAAAGTCTCTTTTTGAAGTTTTGATACTTAATCATCGAATGCCTTGCTAATAAAACTACTTTTCGGCAGACGTTTACCAAAGTGAATTGGTATTGCATACCTTTTACTTATGGTTAAAAAAGAAATCATACCCGACATCAATAGGATACTTTGAGAAGACAAGTTCTGTAGTCATGGGGAATTTGGTTTCCATTAAATATCCAATTAAACGTATTGCTCCCCTTGCAATGAATATGTCAACAGCAATATCGCCCCATACTTTACCACCTACCCACGGTGTCAAAGTTAACTGATGAAAAAAAATGAAATGTCACTATAAACGAGTTTAATTTATGCTGCTTTGTTTAAATATTTTGTTTTGAATTGTTTTCAGGATGCTTTACCGTAAAGGAAATATTACATAAGATAGCAATCAAAAATTATAGCATTATAGTCCCGTAATAGACAATAAAGATGTTTAAAATAAGTTTTTATCATAACATTTTACAATTCGGGTAAATAACTTCAGGCATATATTTAATCAATATCCTTAAATCAAATAATACGCAACTTGTCAATTTTGGCTTTCTCTTGTTGCTTTGATCTTTTACTTTGTTTTAATACTTATATCCAAGATACGATGCTACTGTGTGTTCATGATTACATTAAAATGTTTCATACCGAAACAAAGTTATAAAAACAAGTTCAAGTTTTTTCTGTAAGTCTTTCTTTTAAATTCATTTTTGTTAAATAAGCTAAATTTGGAGATTAAAATTTGCACATAATTGTTTTTTTTCAAACACGACTTTAATCATTGCTTTTCTTCAGATCTGGTCATAGTTTTACCTGTGTTGTCATACTGAGTACACAAAGTCCAACTTTAACACCCAAGCCGACACTTCCACCACCACCAAATCCTGTAAATGTAATCAAAAATGAAAAATGAGTTCATTTTTGTTTAAATGGTACTTGAAATATGTTAAACCACTTATGACTGTGAGAACTATTTATGCAATTAAATCACCATTGACACCGAGTTTTAGGTGCTATACATAAATGGTATACCGTTGACAGAGACGGTTCATTTTTCTATCGCACACTTTGAAATAACTATAAACGAATTTTCCCAGCAAAAATGCACTTGTAGACATCCGTATTTACTAGTGTATTTTAATCATTCATATTTGGAGATTTTGTCTGTCACTTGGCAATAATCACAATTCACATGATAATTTCTTATTATTAGTTATATAGTTTTGGCCTTTGTTCGTTGAAGAGATAACAAAAACTATTTTAAATTCTTAAATTACTTAAATGGACGTCTAGAATATCAAAAGAACGCATCAAAACTTCGAAATTGGTATTCCCTTATTTCATTTGCCGTCACCATGGTATAATTACATACTAATGCATATTTTGTAAAGTCCAATGTAATATAAGTGCGTAATATACATATCAATTGCGTAATAATAGCATGAATGGGAAAACTCTTGTTCTAAATAAAACGAGTATTTTTTGTGTCACTGTGACCTTGACCTAATGAACTTACTGTCAAAAGAGATCTCCTACAAGCCATGGGAAATGTTCAAACAAAGTTTCTTCTGGTTAGTCATTATGCATGAGTTACGATCAGCCTACGGCTTATAAGTTATGACGGCTCACGGCTTGGCCTTTTGTCCCTACCAAGTAATATGAACCACCGCTAAAATTTTCTCAAGTTATTGACCGAAAAAGGAATAAGTGGTATGTGCATGGAGTTATTATGGAAATTTCTAAAAATTCAAAATCTGATTTCATGTAAAGACCAGTTTAAGTACCATTACGTGGCCGAGTGGTTAGGGTCGTTGACTTCAAACCACTTGCCTCTCACCGCTGTGGGTTCGAATCCCGGCAAGGACTTTGGATTCTTTCATGTGAGGAAGCTATCCAGCTAGCTTACGGAACGTCGGTGGTTCTACTCAGGTGTCATTTCGTGCCTGAAATAATGCACGGAAGGGCACCTGAGGTCTTCCTCCACCAGTAAAGCTGGAACGTCGCGATATGACCTATACTGTGTCGATGTGACGTAAAACCCAAAACAAACAAATAAAAAGTACCATTACATACAAAATTTATTTCAGTAGACAAAGGAGATTTATGAATTCGGTTCTGTACTTGATGATGATACTTAAATCGTTGTAAAAATGGGGCAAGGAAATTCAAACGTATAATCCCTAGTAAGTTTATATATATATGAGTTACTCTGGGGCCAATTTCGATCTCATGATATATATGACTAAGTGGACCTCAAGGTTATGCTATATCTCCAACATTGAAGCTTTTGACATTTAATTTTGTGGGTTGAAGTTATCTAGATATATCGTTGTTTTGTCAATTTTAGGTTTTGGTACCTACTTATGCATCAAACTTGGAATCTTCAAGACATGTGTAGATGGCCACATAAGTATCATCTTAATGAGGACTGGTCAATATCTTACCCGTGGTTTAGAAGGAGATGGTGTTTAAAAAATGTGGAATAAGATCAAAGATTAAAGACGTATGATTGACACACTGCCGTCACAAAAGCTCATCACTAAGCTCCTTTACTAAGTAAATTGATTCCACTATTTTTATATATAATTGACTTCTTTGGAATCGGAATAAAGATATACTGGATAGTTACACTAGTTTTAAGAAATTATGAAAATACAACGGATAACAATAATAAATAGTTACATAAACAAAAAATATACCTAGCGAGAAAGGAACAGGTCCAACCAGATAAAATAGCTGAATATCTTTGAAGAATTTTATGTCAATCGGTGGTACAGGAATATTTGCACTAACACAGAAATCTATTTTATTTTTAAACTCTTCCCCTATTTCGCCAGGTTTGTCTGCATATTCGTTCATAAGCTGAAATGAAAAGGCAACCTTCACAAGTTCACACGCAAGAAATGCATCAACTGCCTTTAGAGAATAAACTGTAACGATTAAGATATGAAATTTGAAAGAAAAGAAAGGAAAATAAAACTGTTTTTATCTATTCAAAACTTTTTATAGAATATTTATTTCTATACCTCATTCACAACTGTATCTCTAACATCTTCAAACACCCTTGCGCTTTTACGATCTAATAACATATATTCCCCAAGCTGTGCCACGAAGGTTGGTATTGACATTTCAAGAATTTGTGCCTTGGTATTTATAGAGCTAAAACTGGTCGCTAAATAACACAAAACATTATTATTATTATTATTATTATTATTATTATAATGTATGCGTTTGTTTTCTAATATGTATAGTGATGAAACAAATGGAGCAAAATGAATGGTATCATTTAAAATATAATATATTTCGATATTTTACTGCATGTACAAGTTTCTAAATATTATGTATTATTATTAATAGCCATAAAATTGTAAAACAGTCAATTTCGAATGTTTATCAGTTCCATATGAGACAATTATTAAATTATATCATGTTATATCAGGTTATATCATGTTAAGTAGGACAATTAAACGAAAAAACATATCATTATGCTTTACGAGACATTTTGAATTTCAGTGACTAAAATAATATAAAACAGTAGTTCCTTTGCGCTCCTGATGTACTCATTTCAGCTATTTTACATAGAGTGGATATGATTTTACAGTTTCTGACTAACTTATATGAAAGCTTAAGACTCTCTTGGCAAAACATTTTCACATATGTACCACTAAAGCTGTTTAACGTGTTTTGGTCAAATCAGATGTAGAGATTCGAAGATGTCCAGGGGTGTAATAAAATAATAGTTATTTATACCTCGAATTAAGGACACTTTGAAGAAGCAGCAGAAAGTGTTGATAGCATTGATAGCGATTATGATGATGCATGTATATAACTGAAAACATGGATCACGATTGAAATGTACAATAAGATATAACTTCGACAACTTGCAAACGGGTTTACTGTGTATGTTCTTTGGTCGGTCATATTGTATGCAAATATGTTAATAAGGTGCTAATTTATCTTTGAAATTCATGTTATTATTCAGGAAAAGAAACTGATCATTAAATATTATTATTATTACTATAATTATTATATACCACATTTCTATAGCACTCTTTTCATAAATAATAAATGTTCAAGGGTGCTTTACATAAATCTGATAAAATATAATTATATATATGACACAAGGTACAATATCAATTTAGTAAACCTATTAAACAATAATGATTATCTAAAACCAGTAAAGGATGGTAAGAAATACAGACACATTAAGTTTAAAATCAAGACTCAATTTAACAAAAAAATCCTATAAAGGATTTGAACGAAATAAGATTGTTAAAAAAGGAACAAACAAAAGTAAAAAAAAAAGAAATCAATTATAAAGTAAAACCCTAAGACACACAATGAAAGACACAATTTTCACTGGTAATGTAGCCAAAGTAGTATATGTATGTTGTCTTATGAAACTAACGTCCATAGAACTTTATGAAATAATGTGTTTTGAGAGCTCTCTTAAAATTTGGCAAGGTATTGCAGTCTCTAATGCCAGGTGGTTACGCATTCCATAATTTCTATGCGGCTGTCTTGAAGCACCTGTCACCATATCGTACTGTCCGAGATTAAGGCATACCTAATGTCACTGAGTTTTTCTAGGACCTCATAATCCTGACTGGAGTGTACACGTCTATCATGCCTTTTATATAGGCTGGTGACTGATCTATAAGGTATTTATATGTATACGTCAAAATTTATATTTGACCCGATATTCTTCCGGAAGCCAGTGAAGTTCACGTAAGATAGTCGTTATGTGGTCATATTTGAGTGTTTTGGTCACAATTCTAGCAGCTGTATTTTGAACATATTGTAATTTGGTCATAGACTGCTTAGAGACTCCATATAACAGTGCATTACAGTAGTATAACCAAGAGGTAACAAGTGAATTTACTAGAGATTTCGTTGCTTTAACAGTAAGATAGGGTATGATGTGACCATTTTGTCTTAATTGTGCATAACAGTTCCTACAGACATTATTTACATGTTGTAATATATAATTTATGTAATACTATGAACAACAAAAATGAATCGATATATTAGGCCCATTAATGAAATAAGATAAATGTCCAATTAACTAAATGGTGTCAACAAACTTAAAAAATAACTTATATTTTGTTGCTGGTATTACTATTGTTGATACTTGTAAACATAATAAAACTTATTATGTATTTAAAAAGTTGTTTCTTTTCTCTTTCTTTTTTCGGACGAAGTCCGCCTGATATTACTAAAATATCATGTACAATTTAGTGGGAAGAATTGAATATAAGAAGAATTTTCATTAGTCATAAAATAAATTACAAATCGCATTTGTCGTTCTAAAATAAAATATAAATGATAAATCTAACCACTGTAAAAAGAAATGTCTAGGATAGTTTATACCATTTGAAAACAAGAGAGCCAAGATGGCCCTAGTTCGCTCACCTCACCAATCGAACTCATCCGAACAATAACATAGACAAGTATTATGACCAAGTTTCATAACAAGGTTTTTTGACATATTTGGGCGGTGTGACCTAGTTTTTGAACCCAGGTGACCCATATTTGAACTTGACCTAGAAATCATCAAATCTAATTTTAGACCAATTTCCAGGATATTTGGATCATAACAGTAGCCACTAGTGATTACAATATTTTTCTAATTTTAGCTCCGGTGACCTAGTTTTTTATTTGAGATGACCCATGTTCGAACTTATCCAAGCAATTACCTAGACAAGCATCCTGACCAAGTTTGATGATAATTGAGTCAAAAATATGACCACTAGAATGTTAACAAGGTTTTTCCATATTTGGGCAGTGTGACCTAGTTTTTCAACCGAGATGACACATATTCGAACATGATCTAGATATCATCGAAATAAACTTTCAGACTAATTTCCAGGATATTGGATCAAAACAGTAGCCACTAGAGTGTTTACAAGATATTTCTATTTTTAGCTCTTGTGACCTAGTTTTTATCCGAGATGACCCATGTTCGAACTCATCTGAACATTTACCTAGACAAGCATCCTGACCAAGTTTGCTGAAAAATGAGTCAAAAATGTGACCGCTAGAGTGTTAACAAGGTTTTTCTATCTTTAGCTCCTGTGACTTACTTTTTCATCTTAAATTCATCCAAGCAATTACCTTGATAAGCATTCTGACCAAGTTTGATGATGATCCGAGTTCAAAATGTGATCGCTAGAGTGTTAACGAGGTTTTTGCTAGTTTTAGCTCCAGTGACCTTGTTTTTCATCCGAGATAACCCATGTTCAAACCCATTCGAGCTATTACCTAGATAAGCATCCTGGCCAAACTTGATTATGATTGAAGCAAAAATGTGACCGCTAGATTGTTAACTAGGTTTCGTACTTGACCTAGAAATCATCAAAACCAATTTTCAGACCAAATTACAGAGTATTTGGATGAAAACTGTACCCACTAGAGTGTTAATAAGATTTTTCTATTTTTAGCTCCGGTGACCTAGTTTTTCATCAAAGATGACCAATGTTCGAAATTATCCGAGCAATGACCTAGACAAGCATCCTGAACAAGTTTGATGACACTTGCGTCAAAAATGTGACCGCTAGAGTGTTAACAAGTTTTTACCATATTTGGGCAGTGTGACCTAGTTTTTGACCCGAGATGACACATAGTCAAAATTGAATTAGAAATCATCAAAACAAACTTTCAGACCAATTGACAAGATTGAGTCAAAAATGTGACCGCTAGAATGTTAACAAGGTTTTTCTATTTTAAGCTCCTGTCACCTATTTTTTCATCTGAGATGATCCATGTTCGAACTCATACAAGCAAAGACATAGACAAGCATCCTGACCAAGTTTGATGACACTTGAGTCAAAAATGTGACCGCTAGAGTTAACAATATTTTTCTATTTTAAGCTCCTGTGACCTAGTTTTTCATCCGAGATAAATAATGTTCGAACTCATTTGAGCTATTACCTAGATAAGCATCCTGACCAAGTTTGATTATCATTGAAGCAAAAATGTGACCGCTAGAGTGTTAACAAGGTTTTCCTTTTTTAGCTCCTGTGACCTAGTTTTTCACCCGAGATGACCCATGTTCGAATTCATTCGAGCTTTTACCTAGGAAAGTATTCTGACCAAGTTTGATTATGATTGAGGCAAAAATTTGACCGCTAGAGTGTTGACGAACAAGTGTCGACAGACGACGGACGACGGACATTCAACGATCCTAAAAGCTCACCCTGAGCAAGATTCGTTTAGATATCATTACAGATTCTAGAAAGCATTTCAATTTGCGGTTTATTTCGCATAAGTTCTTACTGAGCTATAGATTTTACATCGTATAGTGTTTAATGTTTCAGGATCAATTCGTTTTGATTAAACTTAAATTGTGTAAGTAATTTTGTTTTAAATCTTAAATGATATTAGGTACTTAAAAATCAATTTACATTGAGTGTTAAGTTGAACCACATCGAAATTAATTGAGTATAAAATTATTTGTTCTATTTGTATGTGGAGTTTTAATCCGGCTTCGGACCCAACAATTTAACACAATAAATGTGGTTGATAGGGGTATAAACCATCGTTCGGTCTATCGGTAGTAAACACAAATGGTTTTTGTTTTCTACTACCTCATACTGTCAATTTTGCATTTCCAAATTAACACAGTTTAACTTAAAGTGACATTATACTCTTTTTTCATAGTCAAGCTGAGCTGAATTGGCTATATATTTAAAAAAATGCCTGCTTAAATGGTGTTTGACCAACAGTTGATATTGGAAAATGTTTAAGATAAAATTTGAAATCTGCCAAAAATATAAAAAGATTGCCCCACTCTTTTATGAATTAAACTTTACAGGTAAATTTTAAATGATATTTACAGAAATTTCGTTGGATCCGATGGTTATTTATTGTTTATGCATATAAAATCATTTAATTTAAAGGAATTATTGCGAAATGAAAATTTATTTGACTCTCACCTGTTCACTCATATTATACCTTTAGATGGGCATAATTTCACTTTGAAAAACACGTTAATGGGACAACTATTATTTAATACTGTCACATAAAATATATTATGTTGTCAACTTAGTTAAATAGTAAATTAAATCATATAAAACTTAGAAGAACTTAAAGATATACTCAGTATGTTGAAATTACGTACAACTGATCTTATTGTTTAGTGGTCAAGATTAATCGCCGTCTTAAAGCTTCGATGTAGAACGTCTCGTGAACAATGTGTACTTATTCAGGTGTATGTGGCATTAATTAGGCGAGTAGAAACAAACTTACTTGTGATAACTGTAATATTCATGATATAAGTAATAGAAAGAGCATCGAAACACGAGGCTATCTGATTTGTACGAGGGGGCGTAGCCTCCGGATATAAATCAGATGGCCGAGTGTTTTGATGTTCTTTCTCTTTTGTATCATAGTCAAACATAAAAACACGTTCCCTGTTGTCACAATATGAAACCCCAGAGAAAAGTACCCAATGAACGAGCATCTAAATATGTCATTTCTGTCAATTTCCCTATCTCTGCCGTCACAATAAGTAAACCCCTTGACTGGTTTCGTATTTAGATGTTGAAATCTTGTCAAAAATGAGCCACTCAATGGGCGGCATCCTCTTGAGTGCAGGTAACTAATACCTGCACTCCAGGTACGGCACGGTGCATGTATATGTATACGATTTAACTCGAACACATTTTCAACAGAAAGGTCCCAAAACTATGATAAAATATATGAATATTATTGTTAAAATTAATACACTAATAATAAAAGTCATTTATATGTTGCCTGGCGTCATGTCTGTGATATGCAAACTTCATAATTGCAGATTTCCTTTAAAAATTGTGTTTTATTTAGTTCCGCCCATTGTTTTCTTGTTTAGGGAATACGCATTTTAAAAATGAGAACATACACCGCTTTTCATGGAATGGCACTAACGTGTCATATTGAAGTTGCTATGATAACCGCCGTGTGAGCACATCTGTGGATATTTCTTGATTCAAATGTTCACTAGTTTCGTATTTAAATGTTGAAATCTTGTCAAGAGGTTACTTGCACTTTCCAGTATGTCCAGTAAAAGGCTAAATGAAACTGTCTGAATAGCCTTTATGTTTTTGTCTTGTAAAGTTTATATGGATATGCCATTAGTGCCTTGTCTTCTCTCAATTATTCAAAAAATAAGATCTTTCTTGATATACATATATATTAAACATAATTATAAATTACTCATATTGTACCATTTCTAGAAAGATGTCAAGCGTCCTTTTCTTGTAACTATCCATTATCAATTTCTATGTTAAAACTTTTATTACTGCTTACATGGCAAAGATGATGTATCTAATTGCTTTAAACGTTGGCATACTTTCATATAGGTCAAATTTTATAATTAAATAGTAAGTAAAATATCCATAATATAGTATATAAAATAATAATATATAGATTGTGATAATTTTTTAGAATTCTATGACCGAGGAGGAAACATTTTTATTTATAAATATATGGAAAAAAGGATTCCCTGAGAAGCAGTAAAACAGCAAAATTACAGGAAAATTGCAGACTCGGTTTGATTGAGTCTGTACATGAGACATAATGAAAAAGTACAACATCCCTCACGCCCCCTAGCGCCCTCCTAGCACCGGCTAAAGCGGTACTCAATTCTCAACACTCTAAAGTGCTGAACTCAGTGATCCCGAAGGACCAGAAAAATATAACAACACCGAAGTGAGGTACTGGGCATTTTTTTACGGCTGCCATACCTGTTGTTGTGATGTATGAATGTCTGGAAAATAGTGATCCCTCGAAAGCATTATAAACATAGTCAATGATCATCTACTTGCCATATGTATTATTACCAATAAGTTACGTAAACTACGGCTTTTTCTTTCTCAATGTTTTGGTATTGTAAAGATTTTACACTAAGTGACACCCTGATGCTGACCGTTAACCTAATGAACTCAAAGTAAATAGGGTCATTTACTGGTCATAGACAATGTTTTATCACATGATATAAAGTAACTCAGACAAGGGTTAACGGACGTACGTGTGAACAGACGTAAGAACCTACTAATTACAGTATGCCCGAATGCTTAAGGTGGGTAGGCAAAGTTGGCGCTTGTGACAAAAGCAAAAAGCTTTCAACAGTGTAAAATTAAAGCTAACATGTTATCGTTTGTCAAGACGGACAACTCGTTTAACTCTTTTATATCATACTAGTATAGAAAGGACAGTTTGTTTTTTACAAGTAAACTTGTATTACTCCTCACTGCCTTTCCATTCTCTTACAAATCTGTAAAATATCACCACACATTATAAACCGGCCAAAACTATCTTTTTATGTTTATATTATGATTTATGCTATAGAAGTTTAACTTTACCGTAACCATGTTGGCCGTGCTCTTGCGCATGACACAAACTTTACAAATATTTACACAAAGTTACTGTCGTTCCAGGACGGCGACATATACAGTACATAATATGTAACAATTTTTACCCGTACACCGCCTGAAGGTAAATCACACCTGAGAATTAGTATCACATGATTGTCGGGTAACCTATATAAAGACTTAAAATGATATCTTCATGCACAAAACTCGAACGTTTATCGGCTGCTATGGGATGAACACATGTCTCTTGAAAGAAAGAACATTTTCTCTTTTTTTAAGGAGTCTATTTCATGAAAAATATTTTCCGAACGCCAGCATGGAAGGCGATTTCTAGTAGATTTTTTCAATACCACTTTGTAAAAAGAAAAAAAATGCCGACCGGATTCCAACTTATGAACATGTCTTTCTAGATAGACATGACCCTGATCTTTAAGGTGTTGAACTTGCGCTCCTAGTACATGTTCTGGCGCAATTGACATGAAAGTATCCTTTCTCACTTTTTTGTTTTATCCCTGTTTCCTAACTTGAAGTGCTGAGCTTCAACCCATAGGCTTTCTTATGACATTGTCTGAATGTGCCACACATTCATTTATTCATTTTACCATCAATCCGAACATGATATATATGCATGGGACAGAGGCAAGTTCTTACTGAATTACTTGTGGATGTCTGTGATATCCATTAGATATCCAAACACAACCCTCTTTGTCTCCAATAACCCATGATTCGTGCTAGGGGTAGGGCGTACACGGAATTGATCTCAACTCGTAATTAACTGTCACTTAACCTGCTCGGATAAAAAGACAGCCGAGCAGACATTCGTGCAGCCCCCAACCTCCCCCATTCAGGGCGATTTAAACAAATTAAAAAAATCGCAATAGTTTTAAATAGTCTTGAATTCTTAGGAATATAAAAATATCGTCTAAATAACAGATGCAAATATGACTCTAAATTTATTTTGGTATAATTTTTGTCCTTTTATCACCATAAAGTTTGTACTGTTAATGGATGTTTTCGTAAGTCCGGCCTTGTAAGTCTTAATTGGTATCACTGCATTTCTGATAATAGAAAAGAAGACTGGTAAAAAGCTTCTTGCGCTTGTTTACTTAAAAAAATAATACAGTGTATAGAAAAATAGGAAATTGTCAGCCATTTTGAAATCCAACATGGTTGCCGCAATATTATTTTTTGCATCTATTCCACTCGTTTACATTTCCGCAGACTAGAATTAACAAGCTTTAAATCAAAATGACAAAAATGTGTTAATATCTCACCAATTAGAGAATTAAAGTGAAAGAAGAAAAAAAGTCAATGGCAGTCATCTGACATTGATTTTTTTAGAGCAGGCCGTGGTAAAGCAAAAACTGAATTCAAAAAACTCGAAATAGGCAAGTAAGCCCATCTACCTGCTTGTACTAACAATACCGTAAGGATGAACATTTTCCAAAAATCAAACCAGTCTTAGATGGTATTTAGTAAGATCTTTAATTGAATAAACTACACTGACATGCTGAATATTAGATAAATTTAATTCATTTAGATAGTTTAAAAGGTATCGTTTGTATAATTGTACAAGCTTAAAGGTGGCTCTTTGCATCGAGCATTCTTATATTTTAGTACGATAAAGTACTTATACAAAAAGTACTATTTGTTATATCATTCATTGTCCTTGTTGACACCATTAAACTATGATAAAATCACGCTTTTATGGAAGTTCATTTGGACAATACTTAACCTTGCTTATGTAAAAAAATACTTTTGTTACAATCGACAGATTAATCAATTGTGTTATATTCAAAAATGGAACAACACTGCAACTATTATACTGTATATGGACACTTATGGAATATCATATACTGAGGGAATATCATAAACTGAGGGTATCTCAGGAACTGAGGTTCCGAATCTTTGGTGTGTGCCTTTCGATATTTCCATGTGCATCAGTTAACTTACACGATCGTGAACGTTTTTGTTACTCTCGATTTTTTGGACAAACTTTATAACTCAGTAAGTTATTGTGTAAAATTAACTTAGTAAGTTCTTACGTTCACTAGAAAATGTTATGAGATCTAAATGCAGTGTAAAATAGTTTGAAGGAGGAAGTATGGTATAACACAAGTTAGGTAACTCAGCAATTTAACTAGAAAACTGAACAATCATTTACATCTTGTTTTAAAAATATCCTTTATTTTATTTATACAATAATGGCAAGAACTTTTCTTAAAATTCTATTGAAAAAACATCCTTAAAATTCTATTTTAGAATGGCAAGAACTATTTTTGCATTTTATTTTAGAACGGCCAATGAGATTCCAAGGTTTCAATTTGAAATTAGAATTGACGAATAAAAATTTTTGTTATATTCAGTTCTTCCCATAAAATTCTACAGGATGCCAAAATGATTTAAGATTGCCTTCGAACGGACTCTGATTCAACAAAGGTAAAAATAAGGAAATTCGAGCCTGGCAATCCTTACCCTGGCAGTGCAAGAATATCGATTGTTAATAAACAAAATATTATCTTTCGATCGGTCCTCAGGATTACCCAAACATTACGACGGCTTTATGTTGTCGGTTTAATCCGAGGATTTGGATATGATGCTGTTTCAAACTGAATGACCTGCAGGGCGTGGTCATTACGTTCATTTACGGGTTGAGGGAGGAAAGAACCTCAAACGCATAGAGTTCGCTATTTCCCGGGACCGCGATGGGCTTGTGAATGCTAAAAGAATTTCAAATATGACTTACATATACCCATACACAGAGGAAAAGGCATATCTTTATATGCCCCGTTGGGAACAAATAAATATTGGTATTTATCTCTAATTAATTTTTCTAATTTATTTAATTCATTCTTTCTTATCCAATATCATACAAATGTATTGTATGAATTCATTCGAAGGATTTATAATAACTTAGTTTAAATAATAAAATCATATAAACGTAGATGTTATGACATCACCAAGCAGTTTCTGTAGAAAAAAATGGTTAAAATTGCATTAAAAAGAATAAGTATAAATTAAACTAGTATAGTTTACGTGATCTCCTTTATTCCCATAAAGTATCCTGTTCTTGATTTTCTTGTTGCCGTTGATGTTTCTAAATATACATAATGATTTTCCTTCTTTGAACGTTATGCTGGCATTGAACAAAAGAAAGAGAAGAAGCAAATTTAAGTAGACCTTGAAATCCTAACGATTACCCCTTAAAATTTCGTAGATTTTTTGTCATTTAAACTACAACGTAGCAGTTATTAACGTAACAACATTTTCAGCTTCACAATAGAACTTGACATGAACCTTGCTATCGTGATTCTTGCATTTCTGATGCATTCCTTTGATATTTGACAAACATTGACTTACACTTAGTTAAACAACCTGGATCTGCCATCATTTTATCAATAACTATAAAACTTCAAATAATTTAATAAAAAAGGAATATTATAATATAAAGGGTACACTTACATCGCTTTGCCTTGCATGACTTTCCTAAATCAAACTTGATTTCATGGAAAATATCGATTGGTCGCAAGCATGTAGCAAAGAGACCATTACACAGCTTCACTTCAGTAGTAATAGAAACAACGCCTTTCTGAAATTCAGCGATCGTTACCAAAAATACTTTCATGCCAAAAAGATGAATGCCCGTGTTAATTTCTTCGTCTAATGCTGTTAAGAAAAATGTATCGATACTTAAGTCAGATATGTTAGGATAGTTATCTTACAACAAATCTAGAAGTTTTTATTCCACTATTTTTTCTGAAAGTGATGAAAATATCATCTTCTTGGAGTTTAAATGTTCAAAGATGGAGCATTAATCACGTTTAAGTTTTCAGTCTTGCCATTTTCGGGCAAACCTGAGGTTATGTTAGGTATAAACGACATTGTAAAGTTCATAAAACGACTGATGGAGAAAGACCCAGCATGTCTCCTTTTGAGCAAAATTAAACTGTGGGCTGTGACCGGAGTAAAAATTCTCAACCTGCTTTAACCTACATAAATATGTTATGTCAGAGCTTCGGATAAATGAAAAATATGTTTTCATAGCAATGCTTGCTTAACAACAACAAAGTAACTTCCTGTACAAATCTTCAGTTGTTGAAAAAACTATTTCTCAGACTAGAATTCTAAGCACAGTAATAATGTCTCTTCAAAGTAGAACAACTTTCCTTTAAATGTTAATCTGTTTTGACAATTACACATTGCATATGCATATATCGGTAGTTGTATATTCACAAACATATTAAGAGTAACTAAACTAAAATGATAATAGTGAAGCTACTTACATACGTTTTACACGCTGAACTTGTAATTATGACATTTGCTATTTAAGTCTCAAACCACAGTTACTAGTTTATTACTGTAACAATTCATCATTGTACGTTCAGTCACATGAGTCAAACCAAAAATGTGTCGGTACAGAAGCGAAAGATATTATATTGAATTAAGCCTTTATCTACGTTTCATACCCTTTCATCATCAATACGAAAGATTTGATGTAAAATAGATATAATGTCATTTTTAATTGATCCCACTTTCTTTCAAACAGAAATTGAAAACTAAGCGTATCGTCCTTTTGCATGAAATCATGTATATGAAATAGAACGAGACTAGACAATGTAACTCGTTCTCAATATTTTCATTTACATTATGTTTTTCCTGTAATTGTCAAACTAGAAAATGATAAAAAGGACCATATATGCATGCATAAATACTCGTCGTTCTGACAAAATCTGCAAAGTTACATTATATTCAGGCAAATGAATTTAGAAAATAAGTCGGGAAAGTTTAGAATATTTAGTTAACAAAAATAGTACAATATTATCAAATTATCTCAGGCTTATACTTCACGTATTTGGCATATAATATAACTGTAAGCAGACTTGATATTATCACACAGCTTAATGTTAACTGATCTAATACTTAATATCATTCGTGATGCGTCAATCAATAACACTTACCATTGGCTGTGAATTCAAAAGAGACCCCATTGACTATAAATACTAGTTTTAAATCACCAGGCTTAACATCCAAACTTAATTCAACGTGCTTAGTTTCTGCGCCAAATTGGACGGGAACACTGCAGGTGATACCTAAACAACACTCGTGTACTGTGCAAACATGGCCAAATCCAGCAGCAATTCTACCTTTAAACCACGGGCATACTGAAACATAAAAGTACTTTTCGATCCATTGAAATTATTCTTGCGTTTTTTTCCTTTTAAGATAAGATTTAATATCTGGTGTTAATCTATTAAGTCCTTACATTTATTTAGTTAAGGTTACTGTATAACATAGCATTTTAAACAAACGGCAATATATCACTCGCTCACTTACAAAACAGAAACAATTTATATTGCTAATTTTGAAAGGAAACAGCATTTACGTTCCAACCTGCATTTGAAATAGTGTTCATACTGGTATTGAAAGTTTTTTTTTTTAAATCAATGATTGCGATGAAAATAAATGGTTTATTAGTTAATATGAAAATTGCTAAAAGAAATGAAAGGTTGCCATTAAATCAATGTCTGCTAAATGGAGTCTTTAGATACTTTGGGGGACACTGGTTGTATTCGAAAGTGAAAAGTTGCTATTGAAATCACAAGTTGAAATAGGAAGTCAACAATTGTCATGGAAATGACTGGTTTCAAGTAAATGCAATGGTTGCTATGGAAGTAACTGGTCGTTTCATAAATCTTGACACCTGGGCTTAATTTGAATAAATTTTGTAGCGGACCTGTAAGCTTTTTATGCCAAATATTTAAGTTCTAGCCTTTGCAATATAAAAACATGTTTCGCATTATTCATTTATGAAAATCCAGTGACCTCCTTGACAGTACGAATTTTAATCCAAAGGCTACAATTGAAACAAACTTGACAGAGACCTACCTAATTGTTCATGCTGAAGTCAATCTAGCCTTCTTTGTGAATTCATAGGAAAGAGTGTTTAATAAGTTATAAGCTATATTCATAATTAAAACCAATGACCCAGGGAATGGCTTATTTTGACCCAAGGACAAATATAATATTAAATGTAAATATATCAGCTCAATCATTTGTAGTTTAAAAGGAATAAACTGTTATAAAAGCTTTTACTTTATATACATAAGGAAAACCATTTACTCTCTGGGCATGACCAAATGTGAAGAATTTCGTAAATTCTATAATAAAATCGAGTTTTTTGTTACCTTTTCCAGCTGTTTCCATCAAACTATCAGCGACGTTACTGACATCTCCGCCTTTTACAGAGCCAGTAATTCCTTGCAACTTTATAAATTTCTTAACAAAGGATAGTGACATAGTTGCTGGATTCCCGACTGGAACAGCAACCATGGAATATGCCAATTTATCAACCAAGTTGTTGAAGTCATTAAAAAGTTGTGTTCCTTGTGCCAAATTTGCAAATACCCAATAAACAGTCTTATTATTTACGTTTACTATGTCTAAAATGTTTGGAATTTTAGGTCTGAAATGATAGTATCAAGACAATTAAACATTAAAGAAAAAGTTATCTAAGGATCATACTGTGTTCATTTTGATGCATTAATTTTTATAAAGTATGAGCAAGACTATTATGTCTGTAAATGTTATAAAATTTTAATTATCAGAAAAAGACAAGATCATACAACAGAAATCCTATCCGTCCCACTTACAAACCCTATATGCTTCTTACAGATTTTATGTCAAGTCTTTACAATGTTTGTTGAATTACAATTACAACCACATACACAAGACAAAATGACGGATGCGACACATAATTCATCCAAAATTATCTCCTATTTGATCAATAGTAGTAAAGATAATATACTTGCCCACCCTTTCCAAATAAGGCCGTCTTAAAAAAATTAACAAATTTCTTGGCTTGTTCCTTCAAACTTTTTTTTAAACTGTCTACAAATGGAGTTTGATCATAAAGAGAAGGGTCATCAGGCCTGTATGCAGAATTCTCCTGTCCCAGCATACTACCCAGTTCATTAGCATCTGCAAATTGTCTTTCAAGTTTCTCTTCTTTTAACTCGGGGTCTTCTTCTTGGTTTGTCTCTCCAGACACAAAAGTTTGACCAATATACCTTAAGAAATAAGAAAAAACAATGCATACATAGGAATTTAAAGTATGTTGTCTTTTCATTGAAAGCGACCATCTTGTAGTTCTAAATATAACAATCAATTGATTTTCCAACAAGTAAGTATCACTTTTCATCAATAACCTTGCACCTAATTATTATTTACACTATCAAAGTTCTTAACAAAATAAATTATCTTTTTTCTTTACCTAAACTCATGGTCATTACATTCTTGTATCCACTTTGGAATGGGGACCAGTCGATCTAAAAATGGTCCGGGATCAGTATAGTCATAATCCACGTCTGGAATAGTTTCATCCTGAGTTTGCCGTACAGATACGTGGATAAAATTTGGTTTACATTTTGGTGCCTTTGACGCCCGTCCAATCTTGTCACCAGCCTTCACTTGTTTCCCGTCCCACTTTTCATCGGGGTCAATGTTTTCAATAACGATCTCAAGAACTATAAACTCGGGGTCTATTGGCTGAACGATAACTCGATTTCTAGATGATTGAACATGCAGGATTCCATTCACTGGCATTACTATCTATCAAAGGATTATTTAAGTAGTTCTATAAACAAGCAAATTTGTTGAATTTATATCACCCGCCGAGTACGAGTTATTACTAACACAACAACTGGAGACATAAGGCTTTATTTACATAAACTTATCATAGCATGCAAATTTATCTTTTCGTTTTGATGGTTCCTATTAAGTCTTGTTGCAATCAATTCATCAGTTGGAAAGAAATAGCAATATTTCTCTACTTGCATACTGCACAACTTGTCAAGGCCATGTTCAAGGGCCATAACTCTTTCTTGATGAGTCTGACAGAAACAAGGCAATGATATGCACATCACTCCTTGGTATTGATTGTTCCAATAAAGTTTCATTGAATTCCAGCCAGTATTTGCAGATTGATAGGAAGAAACAATAATTGCTCTATGTGCATATTGCATAACAAATCAAACCATAAATCTGTGTTCAAGGGTTTGACCAGAACAAGATGACGATATGCGCATTTCCTCTCGGTATTGATGGTTTCGATAAAGTTTTGTTGAATTCCAGCCAATAGTTACAGAGAAATAACATGGAAACGATTATTGCTCTATATGCATACTGCATAACTAATCAAGGGCCATAACTCTGAATTAAAGTGTCTGACCTGAACAAGGTGATGATATGCGCATCTCCTCTATGTATTTATGGATCCTATAAAGTTTTGTTGAATTCAATCCTGTATTTGCAGAGAAATAGTACGGAAACAATTAATGCTCTATGTGCATACTGCATAACCAATCAAGTGCCATAACTCTGTGTTGGAAGGTCTGACCGGAATAATGCCATGATATGCGCATCTCCCCTTAGTATTGATTGTTCCAATAAAGGTTTCATTGAATACCAGCCAGTATTTGCACAGAAATAGTGAGAAACAATAATTCCTCTATAGGCATACTGTATAACTAATCAAGGGCCATAACTCTGAAAGGTCTGACCGAAACAATTCGACGATATGTGCATCTTCTCTTGATATTGATGGTTCCCATAACGTTTCGTTAATTCCAGCAAAAATTTGAAGAAATAGCACGGAAACGATTATTTCTCTATATGCATCGTGAATAACTAATCCATGACCATAACTCTGTGTTGAATGATCTGACCAGAACATGGTGACGATATGCGCATTTCATCTTAGTATTGAAGATTTCCATAAATGTTCCATTGAATTCTAGCCAATAGTTGCAGAGAAGAAGCGCGGAAACGAATATAGCTCTATATGTATACTGCATAACTAATCCAGGGTTATAAGTCTGAGTTAAAGGGTCTGACCGGAACAAGGCGACAATATGCGCATCTTTTTTAATTTTAAAAGAAAGTTAAAGTAAAAGCATGGAACAACTTGAACAAGTTTATTTTTTGATTGATTGATTGATTTATTTAGTTTTTGATAAATTTAAAGATAATTGTTTTTAATAAATAATATAATGATATTTATATAAATATATCTTGTGATTGGTTTTGCGAACTAGTCAAATTCATAGTATATTTCTGTATTTGTAATATTAATGAAATTGACATTATTTGTTATGAAAATTATTATAATGTGATCTTAGAAATATAACATTAGTCCAGTATATCATTTTTAAGCATGGACTGTAACGCCAGTTTTCAAGAAAATATATTTGTTTCCATCAAAGGACCCCATTGGAAATAAGTTTTCTATTTAATATTAAACTTTCATGGGTTATCCTGTGTTGTATATATTGCCTTTAAATCAAAAAGATCTGTAATTTGTTATGAATAAGTTATCATTTTCAATTAATTATTGTGTTACAAATAATGTGATATACAAAAAAATGCATATATCTGTTCTATTATGCAAAATATATCACATTACACATTATACTTTGAGCTAAGCTTAAATAAGTATTTACCGACTTTCCCCTTCCTAACGTTATGTCAACACCAGTTGTTTGGTATGTGTGTTGTGTCGTTGATGGCCATACCCCTTCTTTGCAGGATCCTTTGGCCTTGCGCCTTTCTGTCGGAAAATTTATGTGGAATTTTGGACCAAAAACTTTCTGTACTAGTGATTTGCTGGTTTCAATTCTGTGTACCGTTAAAAGAGATAGGTGCCTTTTTACAAGAATTATTTCATTTTCTTTTTCATATAGAAAGTTGATTATAAGTGAATCTTATTTGGTTCTGTTCTAAAATAATTGATTTATATAAAAAAAATCTTGCAAAGTATAATAACGGTTCTTATACAACATTTCTGGTAGGAAATAGGAAAATAATCAAATAAAACTTTATGATTATCATCTGCGGTTTTAAACGTCTTTACGATAAAGAGTATTGAAGTTATCAATAAAGTAATTCTTTCTCTTACACTGCTTTGACAGTTTTATAACCCCATTTCACTCCTTTTATCAGATCCATAATTGATTTAAAGTCATCAACAAATGGTTTCACAATATTAGTTAAAGGTTGTAAGGGCTCAAGAACTTGGTCCCATTTGGCTTTCAAATCACTTTCCAAGTTGTGGAGTGAGTTTTTCTGTAAAAATCATTTTGAAAGACAATGTAAATACTCTTATACATGTACATGTATAAATATGTATCTTAAATATGTTTTACACCATAGAGGGTGATGAAAAATCATACATATTTCTAAACTTTCTGAATAAAATTGGTTTAAATCAAACAAAATAATAATTTCATTACTTTGGAAAACAGGAGCATATTCGAATTTAAAAAATTTCAAATGATTGCAAGTTTATAATACCATATCACCGATGCCATCACTAAGTTCTTTGGTCATTTCTGACTTCAGGTCACGACGTTTACGACCAGTAATTGACTTAACAAGTTTCTTCAGAGCTTCACCAAGTCGCCTGATTATACTTGGTATCTGCTTAGCTGTATTCAACCATTCAACTGCACGACCTAAATTATTTGTATGAATTATATTTTACCGGGTAGCTAGTAAATAACAAAAAATATTAAATGAAGAGTAACTGTTGAACTTAAAAATTTATACATGTAGATGCACCATTGATTGTTACGTGTTAGAAGGATCAATGTGAATAAAATGTATTGTTCAGTTTTCTATTTGTTTTGAACAGCGTTGTGCTACGCAAAGGTTACCTATTTTTCATAATAATGTCATTTTGTAACCGGATGATTAACGCTATCGTACACTTCCATTTTAAGATATATATGTATTCCTTTGGGTACTTCAGATTTTCTAACCTGTTCTGCTTAAGATAGTGTGTGTAACATAAAACTACTGCCACCGTAAGAATTTATGTACGATTTACAGCAAAGTGTGATGAAATATTACATTTAAGACAATATATTTTATTTATTATGACTTTTACTTTACCTTTCAAAAACATACATGCGTCAATCACTTTATCTTTGATATCTACAACCATTGTTACCGCAATTTTAATGCTGAAAGTTTAAGGATATAAACAGGAAAAGTTGAATCTTAATTACATTAATAGTTATATGTACTTTATGTTCTTTACATTAAACTTTGACTTCATTACAGTGTCTCTACTAGACAGACTAAAAGTGTTTGTTTGTCATACTCGTTATCTAAAACAAGCCTTCAAACAACATATTTTTGTTTTACATTTCAATGTACAAAAATGACATAAAATACAGCGTATTTCCGAATGTTTGAATCATTACACTCATATTTGTTTTACATCTCGCGTGCAACCAAAGATCTTGCATTACTAAGGACCTCGTTATTGTTTGAAATATCATCATTCACTTAGACGTTTAAATGACCTTTACAAAACAAGTTAACCTTACTTCGATATGGCCCTTGACATCGATGTTATTGCTTGCATAGGATTGTTAACTAATTGGCTTAAAGCACTTATAATTAGATTGAATCCATCAACAATTTCCTTCGATATGTAAGGAAGGCCAATAGTAACGACGTCGACGATATCCTAAAAAAATTAAAATTGATCGTTTTATTTCTTATTTTAAACCAGTCATAATACAAAAGTGAATATTTTAAATCTTAAAACATGAAATCTAACCTAGCTGAAACAAACTATTTCGGAGCTATGTGTAATTATATATAAATAAATAAGTATTTATTTAATACTAAGTTATTCATTTTAATATACTTTAAGTTTGTTTTATAACGAACTTAATTTATATTTATATCAATTCTGTATTTATCTATTTTATAATGTTTCTTAATATAAGAAGAATAAATAAGTACAAAACTAAATTTGTCATTAGGTCATTTAACAAGAACTTACAAAATATACAATACAATACAGTGATTATACAAGACGGATTACTTACATTGTAAAATTTTAAGACATCTTGCTTAATACCATCTACGAAATTGCGGACATTTTGTATAATGATTTTTACTTCTTCCACTGTCGTGGATCCAGCAATGTTAAATATTTGCACAAGAAAATCCTTTAGCTTTTGAGCCACATCTCCAAGAATTGTGGGTAGATCTTTCACGACTTTTACAAAACTTTTGACAATATCTAGAATAGGAAAACAAATTAAATCTTCAGTCAACCATTGATTTCCAAAGATTCGATTTATCAATATAGAAAAAGAAAGTACGAGAAATAACGAAACAAGCATAACTATGTTAAAATCTTGTGTATGACAAAATATTTCAGTTGGATACCTTTAAATGGCATGATATTTTCTCTAAACTGTTTGACAGCATCTGTTATCGGAGTTACAATTTTCGCGAGGATTTTGTCATAGATGTGCACCAAGTCCGACAAGCTGTTGATACCGAAGTCCTGGAATTATATAACATGAACGTGTAATATTACGTATTATTTTTGTTATAATAATTATATAATGCTTCATCAAAACTGGATTCCTTTGCAAGAGCCATGCTCTATTTTATTTTAAAAGTGATATCTTAATAGAAATTTTAACTGCTTTTGTAATTACACTAAAATTTAACTCAATATAATCAAAACAAACAGAAATGTGTCAATAGGACACACGTGCCCCCACACTTTGCTGTTTTGTCAATCTTCAGACGCTAAGTCATTTTGTAAGGCTACACGTGCTACAAGTTCAAAACTGAAAATCTTTTACTAAGTCAATAATGGCAACAACTCTACAAATACTGAATAAATTCACAAGCAAATAACAAGGTGCGTAACTACACATGTCCACCAGTATTCTTTATACTTTCAGCACTAGATGTCAAATACTTTTTTTTGGCTATGCATAGGCAAGTCTATAAACTTTACTAAGTAAAGGGCAATAAATTTAACAAAGTTGAAAAGATCCATATGCAAAACCATAAGTGCACAGCTTCACAGTGATGTTGATCATCATTCCTGAAAATTGGTTGATAATAACGCAAGCACTCAAGGTACACATGACACATTATTTTGGAATGGTTTTTAAAAATCAAAGGGAAATTAATCTATAACTACTAAATAAATTCACAATCAAACCCCAGGCGCACAACTAAATATGCCGACCAACTTTTTTGTAAAGTTTCATGACTTTATGTAAATTTCGGTTTGAAATATGCACGACACAACTTTAAAATTGCAAATTTGTATTGATTAAAGTGCAAATTTTTTAAAACGCTAGAAATACTGAATAAATTCACAACCGAATCCTCTGGTGCATAACAACACATGCTGACCAACATTCCTTTTTAGTTTCATATCTCAACTATTTCTTGAGCTACGTGCAACACAAATTAATAATTGGAAATTTTTACTAAGGTAAGGTCAATTTATCTGACGAAGCAGAAGTACTCCACAAGCAAAACACCAGATGCACGATTTCACATGCCGAGCAACATCCCTGTGAAGTTTCGTGACCCTAGTGCAAATTCTTTTTTACACACAAGTTGAAAATTGCACATGTTCACTAAGTCAAGGGCGATAACTTTTTACATATTGATTAAATTCACAAGCAAACACTCAAACACTACATATGCTGACCAATATTCTTGTAAAGTTTCATGACTCTAAGTCAAATACTTTTTGAGCTACGTGCGACACAACAAGAGAACGGACGGACGGACAAAGGTAAATCTAAATGCCCCCTTTCCCTATAGTTGGGACACTAAAACATTATAGTAGAGATAATTAAATAAACGTAAAATTGGTTTTAGTACTTACCTAGCTTACGTTAGCAAAGTGTCAGAAACAACTCTCTGAACCCACAGCGGTGATAGGGTAGTGCTTAGAAATTGAAGACCTTGCAAGTAGGCAATATAACCACGAAGACATAGTAAAGTAGTTTATATAGACACACTACTTCAAAAAGATAACACGATAAGGTCATACACAACAAAAACGTGTACGAATAATTATAAATCTTCAGATTTGAAAACGTGTCAACTATTAAATAACTAATACCTTTAATACATTGAGATCATACGCAATATGACCTTTAAAGCAAACATAAGCTTTGACGATGTTAACTTGATAGTTGATCAATCCAACGTGAGCTTCCGCATAAGCGCCGTCATAGACGTCTATCATGAAATGGCCGCTTAGAAGTGCTTAAATACAAAATAATGGAATGTCCACATTTCCTTACAATTCAAAGACAATACAATCATCAGCTTTTTATTTTGTTTCAATACCCTTCATTAGTGCTGTATGCCAATACAAGGGGGTTAAAAAAGGGGGTATCAACTAAGGCATTATTTGTATAGATTCGTGAAACTGAACAGGGTGATTTATCGTTAACATTTTCCTTACAACACACATTGTTGATATCGACACGGTTTTCTTATGTTTCAGATTTTACATATATTAAATATCAGTGATGCATGCAATAAATCGTACCTAACTTCAGGTCAAGAATATTTCGTATATGAAGACCAAAACTTGCTCCAATAGCACTATTTCCGATCGTCTTGTCCCATTCAATACCCGGAGGTTCGATAAGAACTTGGATGCCCTGTTCCAAAGTCTGGAACGAACTTCGTCGTATACGCGCAACAATAGGATAACTGTAATTCTTGCTGCAAAGGGGAGTCTTTATATATTATTATGTCTATATATAACATCAGAATTTGAAGTCTTTCAAAAGTCCATTAAATAAAGCATGTACATATTAGAACATATTAGAGCCATATCAAATCGTGTAATTGACACACAGAGATGCATTAAAACCAGTACTCTTTACATTTGTTGAAAGAAGATCTCTACAAATGATATATTTAATATGTTCTTATAATGTTGATTATATACATATCTGCTACCTCAGGACAACATTTTCTTGATCTATTGTGAATTTGTCACTTCTTGGATGTTTCTTCAAAACTTGTGCTGCCGTTTTTCGAACAACATCATCGTCATCATGTAAAGCACTCGTTAAAAGTGCATGTACGCTCTAAAATTGTACAAGAAAAGTAATTCTTCAGGCATAATGTTGGCAGGAAAAGAAATGACTGAGTATTGACGTAAAGTGGGAAGCGAGAGGGGTGATAGTTCGCAAACACTATATCTATTAGTAATGCTACGGCTTTGGTATTACTATATCACTACTACTTTAATAAAGATGGTAACTTTAAACTTTTGACTCATAGTTGTTGAAAGGCTAGAAATATGATACTTAAGAAAACATGATTAGGCGGTAATGAACAAAGTTTTAATATTTCCTGTGCATTACTACGGTAGATTATTAAAGTTTTAAAATATTTACACAACTTATTGATATTGACTTACTTCGTTACATGAGAAATGTCTAAGGCTATGTATAGCTGCTCGGCGCCATGCGGTTACACCAACATTAGGCTCCATATATGACTTGATATGCTTCATTGATCTAGATTTTCCTGCGTTTCCAAGACTCTGAATGAGCACCATCTTTGTTTCAATATGTTTTCTAGCCGTCATATCATGCTGAGTTATAGATCGTCTTTTTCTTGGTTTTACAATCTCCATTGATCTTGCTGTAAATGTTTATTATTTAATACAAAAATATGAAAATAATCTAGTAGACTGAGAAAGTACAAGAAAAACACGTATGTCTGCGTTCTTTTTTACTTCAAACTTTAATAAAATAAACCTTACTACTAAAATTATGACTGTAAATTT
The DNA here is from genome assembly GCF_026571515.1 of Ruditapes philippinarum. Lineage (NCBI taxonomy): Eukaryota > Metazoa > Mollusca > Bivalvia > Venerida > Veneridae > Ruditapes > Ruditapes philippinarum. Next base: position 27,855 of record NW_026858348.1, on the reverse strand, counting down.
TCTTTAGAAAATAAGATAAAGATAAGTTAACACAAGGTCACGTTCAATGCCGAGTGGTTAAGGTCGTTGACTGCCAAACCATTTGATCCTCGCCCCTGAAAATTTGTATGTCGACAGGGATTTGGATGCATTCATATTGATAAGTTGTCCAGCTATCTTACGGAACATCGGTGATTTAATCAATGTATATACTTGTATAAGCGTTATCAATTATTTACTTTCATTGTGATGATCGAGCCAGTTTTCAATTTTCTCAACAATTCTGTCAGACTCAGTCATGTTCTTGTCATGTAGTGATTTAGCCATGGCCCCAAGTGATAAACATGCTCTTTTCCTGGTCTTTGTTAACGTAGGTGTCTCTAAAAACCAGACGGATAAAAATTACAAATTTTACATAATAAATATTCTGACTATATATGTAAGACCATGCTTTTATATTGACATTTCAAAGTACGAAACAGGGAATTTCTGTTCTTTCTAAAATTATAAAACTTACTAAAGCAAATAGACTATATGTGAAGAACAGGACAGCGTGGTAGCTGTCAATGCGTAAAAATAAATTTCAAGAAAAATAACTACAAAGCGTTTCCTGCTCAAATAAAGCTTCCTCAACCAATATTGCTGAAAATTTAGACTCCGACAACTCGATTAATTTGGGGGATAACTGGTCCTCGATCATAAACCCGATGTTTTATTAATGAAAGTGTTCAGTTGAGTCCGAGGATTATAAATTTGGATTTCATGTGTGCCAAAGTTGCTGGGGGACTAAGAAATCCAAAATGGCGCCCAACTTGACCGGCAAAGTAAGAAAATTTCCATTTGTAGTTTGTTATTTAATTCTGTCAGCTTAAACTGATAAAGTGCCATTATGCTCATATTTTCATTGCCAAGTTGAGTTGAAATGACAATATATTACAATAGATAGATTGTTTTCACGGCGATTGACCAATGGTTGCTACCGAAAATTGTTTAGGATAAATATAGATATGTCGAAAATATAAAGACTGCCCCACTCTTTTATAGAATTGAACATAACACGTAAAATCCGATGGATATTTATAAAACTTCCCTTGGACCCTGTGAGTTATTTATCGTCCATGCAAATTGAACTACAAAATTGGAAGGAATGATAACGGAAAGAAAGCTTTTTTTGACTTTCACCTGTTCACTCTTTATATACTCTTGGATGGGCAAACTGTCACTTTAAACATTGTTGTTGTTGTTTTTTAACATTTTTGATACTAAATATATTCATTCATTGTAGTTTTAGTATCTATAAGTCATGTTAATGAATTTTGTTTAATGATAAAACAGGTAATTTTTGACGAAATTTTTAGAAAAAAAAATGCTGTTTTTAAGACGTCCTATACATTTCCTTATATTTTTTTGCAATTCAATAAATGATTTGTTTTGTCATGACTTATTTGCAGTACATACATAATGTGTGAATGAAAGTTATCATTTTAGCATTATTTGTAGCATAATGTTTGAGGATAGTGGGTGGGGTCAAATGATAAATTTACTTAAATTTCAAAATACTCAAAATAACTTTATTTTGACGGCTTAAAATACTTGTATCTACTGCACATTAAATATTTCAGAGCAATTACTGAATAGAAAATGCATTAATTTTGAAATATGAGATGAAGATAAGTTTTTTCCTCTTCAGTTTAAAACTACAATTTATGTTTTTTTTTACAGTCAATATTTACATGCTCTCTCTCTCTCTCTCTCTTCAGTAAATTTATACATTTATTTATTCTGGCATATTTCCATAGTAGATGTTAACAGCTTATGTTTCAGAACGTAGTTATAAAGTCACCTTATAAAACAAATGTTTTCCATGTATAAATAGGTACACAAGAGGACCTGATGGCCCTGGATCGCTTACCTGATATATTGCCAGAAGAGGTCACAATTCTTATTTTTCAATTTTGATTTGAAATCATGAATGAGGTCACATTGAGTTTATCATTTTGTATCCAACAGCATATATTTTTTGATTATTTGCTCAATGGCGATGGTTTTGGCAATTTAGTTCATAAAAAAGACTTAAATGTGTTTCCTATTTACAAATCAATAAAAACGAAGTCACCCAAGGGACAGGGCCAATTTTGACTTTAGTATCATGGTTTACATAACTTTTGTTTAAACGATTTTAAATGCCAAATGTCTAAGCGTTGCGTATTGCGGTTTAATTAGAGAATACTTACACGTGTTTCCTATATAAGTCTAGTATGTAAACTCAGTTATCCTTAGGGCGAGGCCATATTTGATCCCAGGGGGTATGATTTATATAAATTATGTAGAAATCCACAAAGTAGTGTTATGTGCCGAATATCTAAGGTCTTGTCATAGAAGTTTAAAAAAGGGAGACTTATATGTATTTTCTATACAACCATGTCTTTAAGACAATGTGTAGAGCGCAACAGCAATATGGGTACTTTAAATGTCAATATCAAACTTAAAATTATTGTTATTGATGTTGTTGGTCAATATGACCACGAAAAGAAACCGACACAGAAAATAGATCATAGAATGTAATGTTAAGCTACGTTTTAGTAAAGGCAAACACACGAGAGATTGGTTATTAAACTTCATACCGCACATACAGTTATCACAGCTCTTGATCATTTTGAGTGTTATAATATACCCACTAAAATATGCTATGTCGTCTTAAATATCACTCACAGAAAATCGTTTGTTTTAATATTTCTTTTTCTGTTTTTTTTTCTTAAAAGATCAAAACTAATTAATTTTATAACTAATTGAACAAGAGACCGGCCGTCGGTCGCGTCCAACTTTTTTACTTCTATAAGCAAACAAAATCGGTTTAAACAAGTCTTAACAAAGTAAATGAAAATAAATTTTTACTGTTTTTAACTTTAATAAGGTCTGTCTAGTTGCATTTGTTTTTGTGCCCAAGTATGAATTATTTTTCTTTAAAGAATGACGAAGTTAAGAAAATATAAGCAAAATTCAATAATTTCACCGTCAGTTATCAAAAGGTCAAGGTTATAAATAAATTTAAAGCTGAAGGTTAATGTCAGTTCAATCTCTTAAAAGACCTTGTCCAAAATATTTGTTTGTCAAGTATGAAAATAAACCATTGATTAACTACCAAGTTTCAGCCAATCATATATAGCAACAATGAGTGAACATTCAATAATTTGTCCATCGAGAAGTTTGATATACATAAATGTCTTGACCTTAAAAAAGTAATGTCTAAATATAAAGTTAAAATCTACTTCTTCATAATAGATTTAAAGTTATAGCCAGTTAGAGCAACAAAAAAAAGAGAATTTCTTTCATTCGACCTTGACGGTCAATGTCAATTGAGGGTCAAGGTCACATCTAAATTATTCAACATGTTAGTTTGGAAATACATTTATGACAATTTTATCAAATTTCATATATTTGAGCTTGACGGTCAAGGTCATTTAAATTTCACGGTCAAAGTCACTTTAACTTTTCAAAAAGTCATGTCAAAAAGGTTGTTTTATCCAAGTATAAAGATAATCCATTCATTATTAACTATCAAATTGCAGTCAATTATAACAAAAATCAGTGCCAATTCAATAATTGAACCTTCAAAGTCAAGGTCGTGAATGAGCCAAAGTCAGTTTGACTTTGATATACATTAAGGTCCTAAAATGTTTTGTTTTAATATGAAGTCAATTCATTCATTAATACCAAAGATATTTCCCGTTACAGCAATAAAATAAGGAAATAGAAAAAATGTAAATGTCAAGAAGGGTTGTCTGTTTCACTAAAGGCCTATCCCAGAAGATTGTTAAGTTCAGGTTTGACAATACATTCAAAGATAACAAAGTGTTCCTCACTAACAGCAGAAATCACAAAAGCGAAATTTAGAAATCTAACATAGAAGGTTCAGGTCATTTTTGAATGAAGGTCAAGTTTACTCCGGTCTCCTTGGAAGTTTGTCCCAATGTTTGTTGTGGCCACGTATCAAGAAAATACACCAAGAACTTGAAAAAAAGTTATAATCAAAGTTAAAGTTTGGGAACGGCAAAGTGAATTTCGCCAAATTTTAAAGTTGATAGCATATTTTTCATATTTTAACAATGACAAAAAACTGCTTTATAAAAGTGAGCACTACAAGTGCATTTCAGAATTACAATATCTGTAATATGCTGTAGTTCAGATTAGAATATGGTATGTACAGACAGTCGGACATTCCGATCTCAACAGCAAACAGAGATCTTTCTAAATAATATCTGTCAAACTGTTGCGGTTCGTATCGAAAAATCCGTCCCGAGGGTATCTGCCAATTGGGCGTTACGAGGCTTGACGATTTTCAGATCCGTACCGCAAACATGTGTCAGATTTTTTTACATACTTTACTATAGTCTAATATGCTTCAAATTCTTTATCTCAAAAAAACAAATTTCCATGAAAATTGTCATTACACCCGTAACTATTTTCTTACAACAACGTATAAAATTACTGAAAGTACAACTTATTTATAACGCTAAAATTATGTCATTCTAAGCATGCCATTGTACAGCACGTAAGTCATCTGGCACCCCAAAATTTTCGAGATGGGTAAAACTAATGGAAAACCAGTCTGATATGCAAGAATGCATATTCCATCATTAAAGGTTAACCTCAATAAATTATTTTTTCATTCAAAATAATGTCAATTCATTACATTTTTCGTACAGAAGCATCCGAACAGGCGAAAAGACATCATCCTAAGGAACGCTTTTTCATTCCAGAACAGATTGCCTGTTAACATGTTTAAGTGTTGTTTTTTTAAATTCAAATCATACTTATATTCTCCTAACATTTCATAATAAGTGAATTGGATATTCAGCAATGACCCTAAAATTTGTCCCAAAATTTGTAACAAAAAATAGATGTAAGTCTTTCAAGTGGTCAAAAATAAAGTTACTTTCATTATTTTGAACTTTAAATAATTTATCATTTTACACCCAAATTCCCACTCAGATAAAAATTCACAATATAACTGAATAAACATTTTAATATCACAGATTTTGCATGTTAAACAGTTGTTCTCTGTAAAATCAGACAAGACATCAACAAAAAATATAATTAAATAAAAAGAAAAAAATATGTTTCGAGCATTTTTAACGACCAGTATTTCGTTCGAAATATTTTATCCTCATTTACTGTTTTTATCATCAAAACTGTAATTACATCAACATTAGCTACCAAAACTTGATTTTAAGAAATAAAGTAAAGGATAGTTTTATATTTTTGGCGGACATCTTGGATTTCTCCATCATTTGCAGGAAAAATGAAATCTTATCTGGTAATCTAAATCACCAACCGTACATTTTGGTATATGAAACCTCCTGTTTATGATAGCGGACCAGATAAGTGTTCCTAAGCTTATGAAGTTTGCAGCACTTTAATGTGCGTGTGTTTCACATACAGTGTTTATTTATAGCATTTCTTTTAGTTACCTCCAGGTCTTGAATCCTCACCGAAGCAGAGGGCCTCAATGTGCTGGACAATTTCCTAAAATGCATGTCTAATGTTATGAATTATGTTCATTTTAACTTATCCATTTGAAATGAATTAGAAGCAGCTTACTTGCATGGCAGGCATGCTTCATTTCTCACATGTACAAATCTTGAATGTAAATAAATGTACAGAAATGGCATTTGTTTTTGTTTTTTTACTGAAATCTTGAAAGCCGTAGCTAAAAGAAATATTATATGACAATGCCGCATTTTAACTAATTTAAAAGAATTCGAAATGGACTATTGTTTTTAACAAGTTAAATAGCTTGTAACTTACAAGTGCCGGTGATGTTATGGCTATTGCATGAAATAAGCATCTTCTTAAGTCGTCTTCACTGACATTTGGCCTACGCATGACCAAATCAAGAACCATTAACTGAGCCTCAACGCTTCCTTCGCTTGCTATAATGTCTATGAAAAGATTTCTTTCATCTTTACATAATATGTCGATTTCTTCACAGGTGCGTGTAAGTACTTTTGTGCCGAAATTTAAGAAGTCTTCTTTCTTCAGGGAATAAATCAATTTTCGCAAATTATGCACACATTCTGTTCTGTTTCTATCATCTGAAAGATGCATGTCATTAACTTATTTCAAAGTGAAATAAAAAAGGAAACAAACAGGCACAAACAAACAGGAATAAAATTTCTTATATTATTTGTCTTTTTTGTCACTACTTTAAAAACATTCAGCAGTTTGTTGTTTTTCATGTGTGTTTCTTTTCTGTTTTTTTTTTAGCTCACAAAGTGACAGGGTGAGCTTTTGTGATCGCTTTTCGTCCGGCGTCCGTCGTCCGTCCGTCGTCCGTCCGTCGTCCGTAAACTTTTACTTTAAATGACATCTCCTCATAAACCACTAAGCCAATTTCATCCAAACTTCACAGGAATGTTCCTTTGGTGGTCACCTTTGAAAATTGTTCAAAGAATTTAATTCCATGCAGAACTCTGGTTGCCATGGCAACCAAAAGAAAAAACTTAAAATATCTTCTTCTAAAAAACCCAAAAAGCTAGAGCTTAGATTTTTGGCATGAAACATCTTCTAATGGGTGTCTACCAAGATTGTTCAAATAGAAGCCCTGGGGTCAAAATTGGCCCCGCCCCAGGAGGTCATTGATTTTCCCTATATGCATATAGTAAAAACTTAAAAAATCTTCTTTTAAAGAACAAAAAGAGCTAGAGCTAAGATATTTAGCATGAAACATCTTCTAATGGATGTCTACCAAGATTGTTCAAATAAAAGCCCTGAGGTCAAAGTTGGCCCCACCCCAGGGGGTCATTGATTTTCCATTTATACATATAGTAAAAACTTAAAAAATCTTCTTTTAAAGAACCCAAAGAGCTAGAGCTAAGATATTTAGCATGAAACATCTTCTAATAGGTGTCTACCAAGTTTGTTCAAATAAAAGCCCTGGGGTCAAAATTGGCACCGCCCCAGGGGGTCATTGATTTTCCCTATATGCATGTAGTAAAAACTTTAAAAATCTTCTCTTCTTTTAAAGAACCAAAAGAGCTAGAGCTAAGATATTTAGCATGAAACATTTTCTAATGGATGTCTATCAAGTTTGTTCAAATAAAAGCCCTGGCGTCAAAATTGGTCCCGCCCCGGAGGTCATTCATTTTCCCTATATGTGTAAACCTTTAGCAGAAATTAAAAATTTTCTTTGAAAAAATTCAAATAGCAAGAGTTTAGATATTAAGCATGAAGCATCTTCTAGTGAGTGTCTTCAAAGTTTGTTCAAATAAAGACCTGGAGTCAAAATTGGCCCCGCCCCGGGGGACATTGATTTTCCTTATACGATTATAGCAAAAACTTAAAAATCTTCTTTTAAAAAACCCGAATAGCTAGAGTTTAGATATTAAGCATGAAACATTTTCTAGTAAGTGTCTACAAAGATTGTTAAAATAAAAGCCCTGGTGTCAAAACTGGCCCTGCCCCAGGTGTGTCATTGTTTTTAACTATATGTGTAAAGAAAAAACTTTAAAAAATCCCAACGAGTTAGACCTTAGATGTTAAGCATGAAATATCTTCTAATGGTTGTCTACAAAGTTTGTTCAAATAAAAGCCCTGGGCTTTAAACTGGCCCTGCTCCGGGGGCCTATGTACAGGTGAGCGACTTCAGGGCTATCATGGCCCTCTTGTTTATTTATTTTTATTTTGTTGCTGTTGTTTTTTTGTTTTTTGTTAGATATTTACAGTAGAACTTAACAAATCTCAGATTTGTCAATATTTTTGTGTTTAATTATAACACAGAGACATATACTGAACAGAAACTTACTAAGATAACTTTACTTAACAATAATGGCGTTCATTTCACAGTCAAAAATATCTGCCGCTAATTAATCTTACATTTATTTTCTATAGAATGAACACACGCCAGATGACTTTGTATTTCTTTCGCCACTTTCTGCAGTGCCACTTTCTCTGGAAGAACCTGCTCAAATAAAACTGATATTACATCTGGGACATTACATATACTCTTAAGTATATAGACGTTATTATAAATGTGTCTATTTTCTGAATAGCTCAGTAGGTAGAGCGAAGGACTGATAATCTCGAGGTCGTGGGTTTGATACCTACTCTTGCCACTACAATTTTTAATACTTTTGTTTATTAGATGTTTATATAATGTTTCATGTTCATTTATCTTCTTTCAAGAAAGTTCTTTTCATATTCATTCTGGAATATTCTTTCTCTAAGTAGTTTAGTTTAAACAAAATTTTATTTATAATCCACACATTTACATAATAAAGTACATAAAATAAAATTTACGGATTAAGTAGGAAGTTTGTAAAGCTCTTTTGAAAACTCTCTCTGTAATCAGTATTTAACAAATTTCAAATAAATTTCATTTTACGCCCTTTTCAACAGTATTTCAGTCATATAGGTTCAAATAAATGGTAACAAAATATAAATATCTAAAGTGAACTATACATATCATATTGACTTGTTCTTGCTTTCGTACTATACATATTACTTTTATGTCAAGTATTCATGAACTAAATTGAGGATACATTACTGTTAGATTAGAGGTACACGCACGAGTATGAATTTATTTTTAAAGGGATATATTGCTTAGTTTAGTGTTTGGTCTATTAAACTAATATGTTGAGAAGATTTAATGATTAAAACATACGCATTGAAGGAGAAGTAATAAGAGGAAAGGAGAAGAGATAGAAAACAAGAGAAAGAACGAAAGTCACTTAACTACTATGGAGTTGAAGGACCTTTTTCTTTTTAAACGGATATTATTATGTATCAAATCTTTTTTTTGTATAAATTTATGTATATGTGAGGTAATTATTTCAATTTAAGCATATGTAAGTGAATTATCGCCGTATAGTAAAGTATTCAATGTTACAGTTGTGATTTGACTTAAATTGTTTGTTAGGACAGTGCGGTCATCTTGATACATGGAGCAGCGGAGGAAATAGTGTTCTGTATTTTCTATTTCACCACATATACAAAAAGGGCTTTCTATTATGTTTTATTTTCAGATGTTTTTTTCAGAGAGCTGCAATGTGTTCTTAAATAGTTTAGTATTTTAGATTGGTCATTGATATTATATATATGATGAATGTTTGTACTTCGAGGTGTGTGTGCTGGTATGTGCTTATTTGTGCTATTGTGTGATGTTGATATACTGATTGTGTGCTATATTGTACTTATGATTACGAGAAGCTAACACAGTAATATATTAGTTTGAATTCTGTTAATCTGTGTGGGAAATATTTTGGACATATTATGATATTCTGCTGTGGATATTGGACATTGATTATATTTGAGTTGTGGACAATTGAATTTCGAACTGTGAGTTAAACTTCAGGACATTTGTTAAATTTGAATCGTGAATAATTGTGAGTTAAACTTTACTTTTCATATTTTTTGTATTATTGTAAATAACTGTTTTTCCTTAATCAAAAATTGTAAAATTTGTTGCTTCGTTATCTTCTCTGTTGCATTTAGCTCGTAACAATACAAACTAAAAAATAATTAGCCATTGCAGTTCTGTGTTTGATTTCCATGCGTAGGTGTAACTTAAGTGGCTTTAAGACTTAACTTGTTACCGAAATCTAATTTCTATGTAAGTGTTATCCTCTGCATGTAATGTCATACTTCTAAAGAAATACAGAAGAGTATACTATTATCCTATCTTGTGTATTGGGTGATATTTTCACACAGTATGGCACCGCAAATAAACATAATAAATAAGCATATTCGCTAGGATAAGCAAACAACAAAAACATGTTCTTCTTTTTATCGTACTAGTGTGAAATTGTAATGAAAAGTGTTCACCAACCTGTCGTACAGTCAGTGTATCTTTCTGCATGCCACGTAGACTGTGGCTAGTCCATTCATTATGCTTCCTATAATTCATAAACAGATCTTTTAATTTTTGTGGCATTTGAATTTGAATGAACTTTTGCAATGCCAAATTATCACTCTAAAAAAAGGGTTCTTAGCGTTTAAAAATTTATTTCCAATACTTTCAGTTGTATCCATAGGATTTCTGTGAGAAACAAAGTTTATATCTGCAATTTTATATAGTTAGTAATACAAAAGACAATGCGTTTGTTTCTATATGCTGAACTAACGAACAAACATGAAAATAAACGTCTGCTATTGCAGCAAACACCGGAATATAGAGAACCACATAATTTGGCATTAAATAACGGTATATAGACACTTGCCTACTTTAACAATCGACCGACTGACAGGCTTATATTAGCAAAATAATATATCTCCTCTTCTTCAATGGGGGATTGGGTCTTAAAAATGTCATTTACTAGTTATGAACAATCATTATGTGAAGTATAAAGACTAGCTAACTAATTGGTGCCAAGAAATTTAGCGGAATTCATTAAAAGATTCGAGGTTATTTTGACCCTGACCTTTGACATAGTGATCTCAAAATCAATAGGGGTCATTAACTAGTGATGATTAATTTAAATTTGAAACACAAAGACTTGATAACAAGTAGTTTTTGATATAATGAATGGAAACTGTTCTAACATTTAAGGTCCCCCTGTAGTATTGACCTTTGACCTTAAGACCCCCAGACAGGGGTCTTCTACTAGATATAACCAATCAATATGTTAAACATAAAGACTTAGTGATAAATAGTTTTATAGATAATGAGCCTTTGCCTTAGTGACCCCAAAATCAAAAGGGGTCATCAACTAGTTATGACCAATCTATATGTGAATTATAAAGACTAAGGGGTAAAAAGTTTTAAAGATAATGAGCGGAAACCATTCTGACATTTAAGGCCCCTGTGACGTTGCTCATTGACCCGGAAACCTCAAAATCAATAGGGGTCATTTACTACAAACAATCAATCAGTATGTAAAATATGAAGAATTTGTGATAAATAATTTTTTTACATAATGAGCGAAAACCATTCTGGCATTAAAGGAATATGTGGTCTTGACCTTTGAACTAGTGACATCAAAATCAATAGGAGTAACCTACTACATATGACTAATCAATTTTTATTAATAATGGAGACCTTGTAATGAATAGTTTGTAAGAAAATGAGCGAATTACCGCCCCTGTGGCCTTGACCTTTGATCTAGTGACCCAAAAATCAATAGGGTTCATCTAATTATTATGACAAATCAGTATGTAAAAATAAAGTCTTTGTAGTAAATAGTTTTTAAAATAGTTAGCGGAAACCATCTGGTCTACCGACATACAGACAGAGTGACAGACAGACCGACATTAGCAAAACATTATACCCCCTCTTCTTCAAAGGGAGGGGGCATTTAAATATAGAGGGAAACAATGTGTATTTAATTACTGGATCGATCTACAATCATTCGAAATGTATCATTTAAATATCCACATGAATACGTATTATTTCCTGGAAAAAAATCAAATAGTTCTAATTCGTGGTTTAGTACAGACAATTATATGATGAACAAGTTACATTGAAATCCCTCTATGCATGTAGAAGATTTGCTCCGGACAAGCGTTTTTCAATGACTTCAAAGTGTGACCTTGACCTTTGACCTAGAGGCCTGGTTCATGCGCGCGACACGGTTTCTCATAGTGGTTAATATTTCTATGAATTTTCATTAAATACCTCTATTGGTGTAGGAGATATGCTCCGGACAAAAATTGGACGTCGCCCGCTTGCCAACCGGCCGGCCAAGGGGGAGAAACTATAATACGACCCGTTTTTCAAACGGGCGTGTGAAAGGTACAAAAATGATATAATGGATAATAACATTTTGGTATCTGCTATAGATAAATATATCAAATAGGATCACGTATCTCACATTTACAAACAACATTAGTATATACGTTTTGTGGTTTGTTGTCATTTATGATACTAAATACTATCACTATCTTCTATATTTTCTTATCCCTCTAATGACAATGTACAAACGAATAATTAGATAGACACATAGTTGTGCAGGTGTCAAATTTGTGAATCGTGTTTGGGATAGTTTTGAGAAAATACTAAAGAATAAAGTCACAGATGTAAGATTATTATTATTTATCCAAAGATTGAATAGACCTTCCTGGAAGCATGTTAAAAAGGAACTCAAGAATATGACTTAAGTTAAATGTTTGATACCTTTTAGATGTCATCTTCATCTTACTTCTTGATATAGAGCCGATCTTCGGGAATTCTGGAAATATAAAGGACACCGATTTAATGAGGTTAATATGTTTGTTATATTGCCTATTTGCTAGCTTTATCGAACAATTAATACCGATAATTTCAAAGAAATGAATGACAAATGAAACGATCACACACAGTTTATCAAACTCTACAATACATTTATTAAGACGTAAAAAAGATAACCTATACATTTCCTTACGATATCATACTGCATGTGCTATTTTCCCCCGATATTACAACACATAATGGTGGTTTCTATGTAGTGAATATGTTACCTGTCTTATTTATATGTATAAATAAATACTTTTATTCAAGTTTTCATTACGTCATTATCAGAAGGTATGAAATGAAATGGTATATTACATAAATGTTTATTTTATTTGACCGATGCTTAATATTGATGATTATAGTTTTACTGTTAATATCATTTTATTGAGAATTCGTTTCGAGAGCACCCATGCAATGGACATGTGAATTTACCTGTAACTAAATGGATAAAGGTTTTTGTATGTGTTTACCTCCTGAATATTCCTCTTCTATCTCTTGAAAGCCATCCATTGTTTTACTGTAAAGATAAAATAATACTACTAAAAACCCACTCCCTTCGATACACCGGAGTAAGATTTTTTTTAAAAGGCGTGGTTATTTCAATATGAGTCATTACTGTAATGAATAAATGTTTTGATTTTGAAATTTTGATTTACATTGACTTTATTAGTATTTTATATTTCATTACATGACTTAGATATGATAAAGTATAATTTGGTATTTCGTGTCGGATAGTCGTTAGTACCTGCTGTTAACCCATATCCATTAAAATAATCTAAACCATGTTGGAAATAGTTCTTACTTTTTCGCCTTCAGCCTTTATTTTCCCAACATGACCTTATTCTCCAAATAGATAGTCAAATATCTACATTACAAGATTACATAAAATGTTCATTCTTTAATTAATGACAAAACCGTTACTACACACATGCAAACGGGCATATTATCATAAAATAGTAATTTACTGATGTAACCATTTGAACAAAAGTATCCTCATGTATGGTTTGAAAGGGACTTACTCATTTGATAAAAAGAAACAAAAAAACCTTCATGATTAGATAAATTGAGCTCGAAACAAACCTTACTTAACAACCTAAAATGATATATATATAAAGAAAGGATTGTCCTAGTCTGATAATACAATGTATCCGTTTATTATATATAAAGAGAAAACAAAATATGGTTTTGTATTTATTGATGACATGGTCACATTTTATTGATAATGAATCATGAATAGTTAAGTTTGCTTTGATAATCACCTGGACACCTTAGATGGCGTGTGGCGTAATGTAATGTTATCTAGGGCATCTATGTGCACTGGTGTACCCCTCAGATCAAGATGAACCGTCTGAAAAGTATACGATAAGTGATACTTCAGAAATGCTACCGTTTGATTGCAAAGGGTTTATAAAGACTAATCAGTTTTTAAATTTTAGTCGACTTATTAACGTATCGATCAACATTCACAACTTTTTGTGATCTTCATTTTAGATATGTATGACAATAACGATACAGAGATACACTGCCTAAATAAAAGATACATCTGTTCATGGTAGCATCATTTTCACATTTATAAGATATTAATGGCAGTTATGGAGAGATTAAGAACTTTATTAGATGTTCTATTTTCGTCGCATCATTGAGTTCAAATCGAATATAGCTGGTAAAATTACATGCATGATTGTCCTCTCAAATGTTATAAATATCATTATATTGTTGTTGTTGATTATTACATATTTAACCATATAATAAAGACGGGAGATAATAGTACATAACAGATAACCTTATTATGAAGTCTATGAACATCTTGCAAGCTTTGATGTTTGCGGACGAATGTTATACCGTCGCTGTGGCGAGTGGCTTCATACTCATGTTCTAGATCACCTGAAATTGATATTTTATTTACATAGATTTTATTTTTTCATTTTTTTTTGCAAATACACATACATCAACAAACGTATTTTAGATACATCTCGTCTGCTGACTTGAGGCTAGACGTATTTGAAGGTAAATGTCTGTTTGCTAGGGTTGTCTTTGGATATGTACCCCAGAAAATTTTAATTCTAAAATTTAATGTTAAAATAATTGCGTAATTGTGAATATATTGAGCACAGCTTAAAACATTTTGGATGAAAAGTGTATGCCCAGAACTTTTGGACTTTTGAGTTTCACAAATTAATAGATCACATACGGATCATTAAAATAAAATAGCATGATAAAAGACTTCAGGAAAGGAAAGATAATTGTTCAAATATAACCTGCGTGATCTTCTTCCTTAGACGTGAATCTCCAGTGATCGCCATCATCTACCTGTAACATTAGATAATATTTTGTCTCGATTTAAATTTTCCGATCTTAACTTTGAAGAGTAAGCATGTCTCAACTTTGTTTATGACAATGTTCTTTATGCAATCAGAAACCGAAACCTGTTTGCAAATATTTTTAAGTATTTAAGATGCTAAGACAAAACGTCGTCATCTATTTTTCTCCTCAGGTCTTTATATGTATTCTATTGAATGACACACTTACACTCTTCACCACTCGTTTATGCGTTAAAATTGTCAATTCTTGATATTTTGAAGTAGCTCACTAATGGAAATTATAAGTTAAAGAAATATGTTTTAATTGAGCCCCGATGTAAACACAATACAATCCATTTGATTTATGGAAAACTGTGAGGATAAACTAAAAGAAAAACATCAACAACTCTTCAAGTAAAGATGAAACTATTTTTTTGCATTTATTTCTTTTGTTTAACAGTAGGGTGCGGAATAGAACAGCCAAAAATTCGGCAGCGGAAATAATATATAATTGAGACTGATGTAAGTTCTTTAAAAGCAATATATGATATGCATTACCTGTCTTTTTACGGACAGAGTGCTTGTTAAAACTTTTTTCATTGTTAGGACTTCATTCTTTTCTTCTGGGTGGAAATGCACGAATGTCACGACACTGTCGTTCCCAACCGTGAAAAAGAATCTAAAAATAGATCAGCTTATGATTATTTCTCTTCTATAACTTTCATTGTGTACTTTTGTGCCTAGTTTATTTAATGATTAAATGCTCACATGCAAATGATTGTATCCTTATAATAGTTTTAAAATGATTAGGTGCAATTTAATCAAACTTACTTATGAGTAAATTGCCAATGCTCGGGGTTGTCCACAACTGAAATGGAAGTTAATGGAAACATTAACATGTGTAAAAAGGTGCTAAACATTTAAGCCAATAATTAACAAAGTCAATAGTAGGGTACAATGTCATTGCTGAATGCTCCCACTCGGACTTTTTTTCCTTTTTTTGTAGAAAATCCGTCGACTCGAAGGTAAAATACGATTTTATTATAAGAAATAGTTAATCCAAATATAATGTAGCGCACCAAATAATTTGTAAGAAAAGTTTATAGATTAATAGATTTATTGCCTGGATAAGGCCTGAAAACGGGATAAGGTATTTTTCTCCAACTGCTTCAACTTAATACATTTGTATTTTCACAACCTATAAGAAATTAGGATAAAAACCTTCTTCAAACCATTTTATACGTACTAGAGCGTAAACCGAGTAATGTTTACACATTCTACTAGATTGGTTTCAAAAGTCCTTTTTTTAATTTGTTCATAATGATTATCGAAAATGCTCCTTACTCGGCCTCAGAAAGTTTGCTACACACAATAAGTACTATATACTTTACACATACCTTTACAAGTAAATTATCTAAAGGATAAATATACCAGTAAAATACACATTTTCACTATACACAAATCCATTCTTTGTTCTCCTATGTTTTGAGAGTTTTCATATAATATTCTTCAATAGCCCGAATTCTAAATAGTAAGATAGATGTAAAACTTATTAAAAAATGTTGATTGAAAAGATATGTCTTTTTTAGAGAAATTTTATTTGTATTCGCTTTAAAATAACTGCATACACACACAGCATAAGTGGCCTGCATGTATTCAATTATTGCTGAATATAATATTTTGTTCATAATTTAAAACGGAATGACTTACTTGATCGTTGAACTTTTGATTTGAGATTTTAAATCATCAAAAATGGTAAAATTGGAATACGAAGAAGTCAATATTTATCGGTTAATTTGAGTAGTTTAATAAAGAACATCATGTGAATACTTTTTGTCATGAAGAAGTTAAAAATCGATTTGCTGCCATTCCATGGCACATAAAACATGCATCACAATTATTGACAATTTTGACTATTCAAATACCGATAGTAAGATGTTATAATGTAGTTTTCGACATAATTCCTGATGGGTTGTTGGAAAAGTCAAAATGGGAGCATTCGGAGAAAAGACACTTATCCCGTTTAAGGATTATACCGGGTAATGAATCTATATTTTTTTTATAATTACTTCAAGTGCGCTACATAAAATTTTGATACTCTATTTCTATATAAAATCGTTTTTTACCTACGAGTCGACGGATGTTCTAAAAAGAAATGGTCCGAGCGGGAGCATTTGCAGGTGTGCTATGACGTAGTATCCTAACATTGAAAGTTATAGACATTATTTTTTGGAGTTCACTTGTTGATAGTGCAAAACTATATGTGTGTTTTGTAAATGTTTAGTCTGCGCTTCAGATTTGTATTTGTACACTGATAAGTTATATTGCAATAAAGACCTGTGTATTTGTCGTTCAGATAGGCCTAGATAAGTTATAGACACGTTGATTAAGTTGTTACATACAAATATAAGATAAATGGACTTGTCAGACACATTTCTTTTACGTTTATTAATTGTGCTGCGATACACGACTAATAATAATGCTCCTGATATTTAAAAGCAAACACTCTTTGATTAATATCAAGATTAATAACTCTCGTATTTTAAGTTGTTTAATTTATTGACATAAATTAAGAGTACTTCCTTGTAATATCTCCAATTTTTTTTATAAATCAATGACTAATATATCAGTTGTTAAATTAGTGTTTATGTTAGGTAATATATCATTCGTTTAATCTATGTTTTAGTCCTCTAAAAAATCGGCCTGACCTTCAAAATTGATAAAAGCATGACAAAGCCACTCTTGTTTTGGATCGATAAAAAGCTATGCAAGCAAATTGAATAAATCTAATAGATAGGTTAAATGATTTATTTTTAAATCAATAAATAATTTCTAAATATTTTTTTCCAATTTAGAGTATTTCTCTAGTTAAATAGTTAATCTTAACTTTTATGTTGATGTTAAGGTTAGATATTTACAGTGACATTATGCCCATTAAAGTACAAATGTTGAGTAAACAGGTTAAAATCAAAATAACTTGCCACTTTGTTGAAATTGTGTTTAATTTCATATTTCACTATAAAAAATCAATACGGATATTTACGAAGCCCCTCAGGTGACATTTTCTATAAAAAAAATCAATACGGATATTTACGAAGCCCCTAAGGTGACATTTTCTAAACACTTTTTCGTAATTACGAAATATTTATTAGTTATTACGAAATATTAATTCATTTTTACGAAATAATACTTCTTTTTTACGAAATAATATTTTGTTTTTACGAAATATCAATTCGTAATTACGAAATATTAATTCCTTTTCACGAAATCGTATTGAAGTTCATTATGAGCTTGATAAAAACCTTCTAACCACACAATCAAAAGGAGTCATTTTCAAGTCTAAATCAACCTTGCCACAAAATATAACGATTATAAACCGAATGGTTATCAAGTTTTTAATATTTGGTGCACGGGGGTTTTAAAGGGGGAAATTTCATTCTCAACCCAAAAAACTTTCTTTTTTTTCCCCCTTTTATCAAAAAAATTTTCCCCAAAGCTAAAAAAATTAAAAATTTTTTAAATTTTTTTGGGCCCAATTAATCTTTTTTTTGACATGTTTTTTTAAAAAAAAAACAGGCTATATTAGAAATTTGTTTAATTTAAATAAGTAAATTAAATATTTGCCCTGTTATTTGTCCGGGGGCAGCCCAAGGCCGAAAATCATTTATTTATTGACAATTTTATTAAATAAATTCTTGCAGATATCTATATCATAATTATGAATCATTAAATAACTATACGTTATTAGTCCTATAAAAAAGCACCTGCCACGTTAAATAACACGATGGCCTGCCTTAAAACAGGGCTAATATCTATATCACTTTTTCGGCCCCGGCCGAAAAGGGATATAGACATAAAGCCTGCATTTGAAGTAATTTGATCGGCTAATAAAGCAGGGCCAAAAATGATATAGATATCTGCAAGAAACTGGAAAATGGCAGCCATTTTGTTTTAACTCGGTCTATGTGTAGACGCCAACAGGTTGCATAAATGAAACAAAATATTTTCAGTTTCTAAACATTCACAGTCTGACATTTTGTTGTACATGTACAATATTAGTTACAAATAAAAATTTTTTAAAATTTGTAGTTATTTTACAGTTTTTCTTTTTAAAATTTAAAAATATGTTAAAAATTTTAAAAAAAAGAAATACCCGAGGTTTTAAATGGAAATTTTAAATTTTTTTTAATTTTTGGCCCATTACCTTTATTAGCCCAAATTATTGAAATTTATTTACAAAATTCAACCCCTCTTTGACACCCGAAAAAATTGAGATTTTTCCCCTTTAATAGCCTGAAATCGATTTAAACAGAAAGATTTTGCCTCCTCTTTTTAAAAATCTTTCTTTTTTGTTTGCGGGAAATTTTGCATCAGGGTATTTAGCTACAACCCCAATTCCCGGGGTTTAACCCCTTTTCAGAAAATTTGTACAAAACTGTCAACCATTAACTGGTGTAAAACCCCAAAACCCCTTTCTGTATATTTCCCGCCCGGCCCGGAACTGCAAAATGGGTTTTTATAAATTTAATATTGTTTGTTATAACAGGCATTCAGACAGGCACGTTTGATAACGTTACAAGTCCTGTCGTTATGAAGAACTTTCTAAAAACAGGTTATAAGAATATAGCTTCTCTATATACCCTTATACAACAACAAAACATTTTTGCCTAATTTTGGTGTCAAAAACAATAAAATCCGTTCTTGCAGCCCTGTCCCACAATATATATTTAGATTTTAGTACTGTTTTGCTTGGACTTAGATAACTTTTCTAGTACTTTGATCATATTTTAAACTATTTAAAAAGTAATAATAAGAAACTATTTCATTATTTAATGTAGAATTTGAAAAAAAAAGTTTTAATATAAATAGTAAACAAAGGGAAAACCTTATAGGTCATTCAACATGACACAATTGAAAATTCCATTAGTACGTTTCATTGAGACAAAAAATACAAACTTTTGTCTTTGTTCCCGAGCACCCGCCTTCACTTGATTCATTAGTTAAACATACAAATGTATTAAGTACATGTACAACAAAATACCTAGATTTTAAAAAAACTTTAAAAATCATTTCGTTACATAAATTTAAATCATTTTTGCTTGCACCCGGTAGTTATATTCATTTGATAAATGACAGAAAATGTAAATGTAATAGCATTGGTAAATGAAATGTTCACTTGTCATAACTGTTCACTTGAAAATAACAAGTGACACATGCACTAACTATAACTAGTGACATGTGCACTTACTATACCAATGACATGTGCACTCACGATAACAAGTAACATTGGCAATAACCATAGCACTAACTATAACTTCTTAAAAGTGTACTATAAATATCCAGTAAAATGTGCACTAAAAACAATGCTTACGAACCCTGCACTAACCATAACTAATGACATTTGAACTTCACATAACAAGTGACATGTGCAATAACCCTACCAAGTGACACATATACTCAGCATAACTAGTGACAAGTGCATTTACCATAACTAGTGAAATATCGAAATATTTAACCAAAGGAACACTAGCTGTCGGTGAAATATAATTCGTTTTAACACAAAACATATTCTTCATATGCTTTATTCGTTCTACACAACTTAGTAATGCTATAAGATTTGTAGAATTATTCTAGATTTAAATGAAGTGAAATATCTAGCTACTCGCATGTGCTTGCAAAATAGTTTTTATTTACTCCACGCTATTTTTATACAATTTTCATCCGCATTCAAATTAAGTATTGATATTGATATTTTTACTGCGATATTGCATTAAAACAATCAACTGCTTTTATCTGGTAAGCTACTTCAAAGCATTTCAATAAACAAAAAAATGCAAAAATATAATACATGCATTGTTTCATCAAGATACAGATATCATTAATTAGGAAGAATATTTTCTTTAATCTTCCAGTACAGCCTGTTTGTCGATATATACATATACATCTACAATTTGAACATAAAACATACCTTGATGATCGTTGTTATGTTATGCAAGCCGAGAATGTCCGACTCGGAGGAATATGTGTAATGATGGTCATATCCGTCTTCAAAATACAGGGCTTCTCCACTGTAGATAGTTCCTATTACAAGTAGAAACACCAGTAACGTAGTCATCTTTAATGTCTGAGCTTTTGTAATTACAGCAACATTCTCATTTTGTCACAAACTTAGTTTGCTAATATATTGTTCCGACCTCGATAAAAGCTCGGAACGTAATAACTTGTTTTAAGATTCGGCGATCAAGATACGACAGGCATATCTTATGCGCGTTGTGCAGTTCCTTTTAAAACTGGTAAACGAGTTTCTGCTTGTCTAAATGCTGGTCAAATAAATGGTTTACGAATTTGACGTGGTTTAAAAAAAGGAAAGTGTGGTTCAATTCGAGATTGACAGCTTGCATTATTTAATATTTGGACTAAATGCTTTGATAGCGGCAATTCAGAGTTGTACGCATTGAAATTATATAATAACTTAAAACAGGTGATGTTATGAGTAATGTGGATTGAAAATGCAATTTGAAATTTATGTACTGATTGTTTTTGTCGGTGAGGGTCCTACGTCGCTTGTGATGGTTCCAAATTCAAATATGACCATTCAGTAAAATCTGAAGTTTAAGAATCTGAAGTTGAAAGCTGACATTTGTCAAAACAGTAAAATATTAATAATCAATTAATTCTGCTATATTTAAAAGGCAGATTCTTTTTTTTAAAAAAACGTCACAAATAGATTGCAGAGATTTAATCGAACTTACACGAGATATCAGGAGAGGTTAGTGCATATTTCTTAAAAAAAAACACCCGATGTCCTTTTTGAAGTGAAATTTAAAATCTCCATTATGTAGTGAGGTTTTAATTAAGTGTACTGTTTTGTAATATAATCTGATACCCAGATTAATCAAACTAGTATCAAATATTTTAGTAGCAGTTCGTTTTTATCTTTCTTTATTTGAGGTTCCTTTAACCCGTACAGGGTAAATGATGCTTTAATTCGATTCAGACATGTATTATTGCTCAGTTTTAGAAATGAACTGACAAATATTTGTGATTTTCGAGCAAATCAAATGCGTTCGATAAAATACATAGCTATAAAAACAATTGATTATGATTATCTTTCTATTTTAGCACAACTAGTGCCATTTAATTGAAGTTTGTTCCCTTAAAATAAAGATAAGTTTGACATGTTTCCTATTTTTATGCTTAACAAATGTAAACAGTTGTTGCAACTTGACTAATTTTCATTGAAACCGCTAGAACATAGAAGTTAGTACAAAGAATCAAATTTAAGATTGACAGCTTTGTAGCTCATATGGTCTCTAATTTATATGCGTTGTTATAAATGGTATTTTATTTCAATTTAAAGAGTCGATCAAATAATTGTATGAAAACTTTTGGTATTGTGTAAGACCGATAAAGTGGTCAATTTGTATAAAAACAAGTGGAGAAGTTATGAGCCGTCAACACAACATATGACAACACAACATATGACGGAAAAGATTTTCAAATGTTTTAGCTGCCATGGTTACAGAATAATTTTTTATTTCTTGTAAGTGAACAAATTGCTAGAATTAATAATGCATAACTCCTACAAAACTATATTTATCAAACTTTAATTTGTTTCTTTTTGTATCTGAAAGATATTTTATAACCCAATTGTAAACGAAATCAATTATATCAATTAAAATTGTTTACTTTTTCAATACTTTCCAAAGAATAATTCTAGATATTAAAATGACACTTTAGGGTATAAAGCTTTCACTGGTATTGTATCAAAAGCAAAACATTGGTTCAATCTATCGAACACTTGTTATTTGCTGCAGTGAGTTGAAAGTATTTAAATTGAACAACAAAGCTATCGTCAAGAACTATACAACTGAGATTGATCTAAACATACATGTCCAGCAGAACTTCAGGTACTTTGAAACTTGAACTGAAATCAAACAACATGTTGTACGTTATAATTCAAAGAAGTACTAACCATGTACTAATAAACCTAAACAAAAATGGTATGCTCCTAATTTAACTACTCTTTTACATGACTCGAGATATGCAAATATATTACAAGAAAAGCATTGATGCAAAGCATCAAAGGGCGACGCCAAAAGAATTTGATCCAGATTTGCACCTAAATACTTAACAAAAGATGTGTACTTTATAGCAGTACCATTACATGTGACCTGGAGGCTAGGGCCAGTTTAAGTTGAAACTTAAACCAAAAGAGAATAGACTCTGTCTTGCCAAGATGCATAGACAATTTATAGTCAATTAAGCAATCTTATAAGACTCATGCTATAAGAAAGAATTTCTTCAGATTTATTTTAAGAGACACAAGGATTCCTGAGTCATCAGCATATAATCACAGGCACGAGTATCGGACCTGGGAAGAAAAAATATGACCAGATGACCAGATTGATAAAAAAAACTGTGTTTATAAAAACCAAAAAAAAAAAATGTAAATAATGATCCCCTTTAAAAATATACTATCAACTTGAAGTATATTTTTAAAGGGGTCATTATTTACATTTTATTTTGGTTGTTGACACTTTTAAGATGAACACAGTTTTTTTTTATCAATCTGGCCATATTTTTTCTTCCAAGGTTTGATACTCGTACCTGTGCATTATAATAAAAGCTTATTGCTTAGGGTTGAAGACATGTAATGACATATATTAGACATAAAAGAGGACCTAAAATGAACATCAGGGGGACAGCATAGGTACTCAGAGCAGTAGTAGAATGAGTACCAGCCACATCAACCAGCTACTATCAGAGATAAGACTTAAACCATGTAAGAATGTCATTATATATGACAGATGCTTGAAGTTTCATGAAGAAGAAGAAAAACAACTTCTTCATGTGCAGTATAGTGTGTTCAACTGTATCAAATGCCCTTTGTAGATCTAAAAAGTATCATGCAATACTGCCTTTGTCCATTTCAAAAAATGCAATCTGTTAAATGAATCAAAAACATGTGTCAATTGAAAAACCACGGTTTTAACCCTGACTGAAACTGCCTGACATGACTCGAACCCATGACTTTCAGAAGACAACTGAGCTATCCGGCCCTGCTACACATTTTCTCTTTAATAATGTAACAGTTCTAAACCACAACATATTTCCCCACTATATCGATTTGTGTTCGTGAATTTCTCATGCTTATATGCAGTCACAGATGAGAAAAACTTTGAGCTTGACCAGAACTCAAACCTGTGACCAAACATAAGAAATTTTATATGAAGGCTGATTTGTATTTTGCATCAAGGGCACCGGGCGCAAAAACATGAAAATGCAACAAACAAACCACTTTGTGGTTAGATTTATATATGTTTTTCATCTGGGCCCAGTTACTTTTATGTACTATGTTGGTTTTCATGTGGCACAAATCACCCCACTATAAATTTAGTGTGCACAAAATTTATTTTTTTCAAGGGGGGGCAAGTAACAAAAAAATCTACTCTATGTACAGTCTGTTGTCGGGTTGACTCAGGAGGACCTGGAGGTTGAGACCGGTGTCCCTTCGTTACAAATAGATAAGACAGAAAGCTGTCCTTTTCAAACTATGCACATGTTAGAAAAAAAAATAGAATAACTTTTCAGAATATGATTTTTGAGACATTCATTAATTATATTTGCTTGATCAAGTTAAGGACATTTTCAATCAATACATGTTTTATCATTTATAACTTTAAAATGAAAGTCTTATCCCTTTAATAATAATGACATAACTGTATCTCTTTAAATTGCAGAAAAAGTTATAAGTCTCAACATATCAATATACTACGTCTAAGATATACATGTATGCACATAACATTAATAATTCCCAGGTTATATTAAATAAATATGAAATCCTAACATTACCCATTAACATGCTTTTGATGACCTTACAACTGGTGAATTATATAGTACAACAAAAATAGTATTATAAGTAATACCTAAGATAACAGAAAGAACAAATAATTTAGTAAACATGAGTTACTTCCCCTTAAAATAAAGAAAAACCTGGAACCCAAAAGAACACCCTAAACAGCAAAATTATGAAATGCTGCAGGTTCAGTTTTATCAAGCCATGCAAATTAATGGTAAAGTATTCATAAAAAAAATAATGCCATGTGTCAGCAGTAAATTGCAGAAAATCGATAGCTTTCAACATCTGGATACTGGTACACTTTGTAAAAACCAACCATTCTGCGGGCACAGATAAATGTAATAAGGATAAAATCAATAGGATAATCGTTTACAACAGTTCATTACCTAATCCTTAATACTCAATTGCAGGTGAACTTTCTTCTTGTAGTTGAAAATTTTGAAAATGTATTAAATGAATGAATGAACTGATACGGCCCAATCTAGACCCCACAACGGATATTCGAAATTCCCGGGTTTTAGTATTGTCATTAAAACTAATGGACAAGCTGTTAAACTTAACTGCCAATTTCGTGAAAATAATATCACAATGCAACATGCTTTTTACATAAAGTTATTAATACAAAAATAAACAACACATTTGTTTACTTGATTTTCTGCGAATCAAAATAAATCTATTAACACAACATGAAATTAACTGCTAATAATAAAGCTCCTTCCATAGGCAAAAAATAAAAAGCGTTCCATAATAGACGACGCCGCTCACCCGGCCGTCGCGCAAATGATATACCGTATATTTGTTCCTTCTGATAATCAGCTATAGAACTTGTCTGTCCGTGTTTCTCAGATCTCCGTTCATCATTTATATATGTATTACCACCTTTATTGATATGTAGTTTCTGTGATCATTATCTTTCATATATCAAAATGGCAATTTTTCCATTTTGTTTTGAAGCAATGCATAAATCTAGAAAAATGCCTTTATAGTTTAAGATGTATACATCGTTGTGAAATATTGAGATTTCATTTATTACAGTTTTTAACGCAGATAAAGAGATAAAGATAAAGAAACTGAAGAAGGAAATATGACGTTACAACTGGACAGTGACGTCATCAAACCAACATGTAGATGCAAATGGTACAATGAATACGATGTTTGCATTCTTTCAGAACATGACTGTATTTTCCCGCTCCTTTAATGTGACAACGAAAGATTGAAAGATATGAACATTGGTCCACAATACACGTCAGGTATATGTTAAACCTAACAGGCACCTTTGATATATTTTCATGATGTTCATTATAGCATTACCAGTATATCTACTTATCTGAATCAACTTTTTGTAAATAGTAACTTTCATTTATCATAAAACAAAACAAAAAAGGTGAAGTATGCATGACACAGTGCAACATGTTCAACTTTTTGTCTGTTTATTTCATTTTATTTATCTCATACTTAACAGCTTTTTTTAATTTACATAAGTCCCCCTTTTTCCTTCAAAAACAAGTTTGATAACTGACAACAGTCTACTCCAATAATGCTGTATTAGTTATATTTTTTTTATTTATCACGTTCATGCTGGATGGGATCCCTTAGATGGTTACATCTTCATACATATAAAATATAAAAAAACACTTTTAAAAAGATCAACTTTACCTATTTTATTGCATTGATGAATTCAAAAAATGCAAAGAAAATTAGAAACTTACAGATATATTTAAGGCTTTCGATGTTCGAACACTATTCTTTTACAATTAACTACCCAAAGACTACCAAGATGCTACAGACAAAGGGTTTTGGGGATAATCCTCAAATTTGTTCTGTAAAAAGACATTTAAAGGTATTTTTATTTTAGCTTTGGCCCTGAAGGAGTCAATCAAATTATTATGAGCGACCTTGATAAAGACTACTTAAGAATGCTACATACAAAGTTTGGGGATCATCCATCCATTAGTTCTGTAGAAGAAGAAGATGTTAAGGGTTTTTTTCTATTTTTTAGCCTAGAGACGCCTAAAGAAGCAAATCAAATTAAAATCAGCAAACTTGAAAAAAAGACTATCAAAGAATGCTACAGACAAAGTTTGGGTGATCATCCATCAATCAAATCTGTAGTAGAAGATGGTAAAAGGTTTTTCTATTTTTAGCTTTAGTGGTCCATAAAAGGGACCAATCAAATTAATTTGAGCAAACTTGATAAAAGACTCCCTAGGAATGCTACAGAAAAAAGCTTGGTGACCATATCAATACGTTTATTTTTAGCCCAGATACGCCTAAAAGGGGCCAATCAAATTAATATCAGCAACTTGATAAAAGACTATTCAAGAATGCTACATACAAAATTTGGTTTATCATCCCATCATAAGATCTGTAGAAAAAGTCGTTTAAAGTTATTTCTATTTTTTGCTTTCAGCGGCCTTAAAAGGGCCAATCAAATTAATATTGAGCAAACTTGATAAGAAGACTACTTAAGAATGCTACAGACAAAGTTTGGTGATCATCCATAATTTGGTTCTGTAGACATAGCCGTTTAAACTATAGGGGTTTTTTTTTTTTGCTTTAGCGGCCCTTTAAAAGTGGCAAATCAATTAATATGAGCAAAATTGATAAAATACATGAGAATGCTACAAGACAATGATTGGGGATCATCGATGTTCAAAGTTTGTCCAAAACGCTGTAACAGTGTTTATAATATACAATCATTTTTGTTTTGTGATTGAATACACCCTTATTGATAGAATGGTAACTGTCTTAAATATTTAGTTACCAGTAATATAATAAAGACATGTTGATGCTTGTGTCAATAAGTGATTGTAGATTATATTATTAGTTTACGTTTAAAAATACTGTATAACTTAATGATATATTTTTTATAAAGTATTGGTATTAAAAATTTGAATGTATTATATGCGTTTGTATCGTTTGTGTACGCATTAGCATATTGCCCGGAAGTAATTTGAAATAAACTCTTGAAAACTCTACATTTAATGTGATTTCCTGTTCCCCCGTATAAATTAATGTTTTTTTTTAATAATTCTATTTCAGCTATTTTTAGTCAGTTTAAACTTTAATTTCAATTTTAATGATGTATTTTTGTCAAGCAAAAAGACTATATAAATGATCTATACATTTGAAGAGCCCGGGATTTTCATAATTTCTTATATTTCTTTAAACAGTAATGCTTCTTCTAGTCTAATTATTCACTCTAGCGATTTAGACTTTGTATTTGATAATATTTGATAAACTGAAGGAGGACCCTAATAGGAGTATTCGTTATAAATTATGTGATGAACTTAATTTTCCTTAGAAATTTTTGAGAATGGTTGCCTAAACAACAGGCATAGGTGACCTGCGAATGAGGTAGAAGATCGTTCAACAAGAAATTACTTTGAAGGAATGTAAAGAAATAGTAACCTTCGATTATTTATTTATGTTAACAAAGCCAAAAAAAATAAGTACAAGTAATTAAAATAACAAAAGAAAAAATTTGCATGAAAAAAAGTAGTCTTCAT
>NW_026858347.1:0-11953 GCF_026571515.1 Ruditapes philippinarum | reverse complement strand
AATACAAGCAAAAAGTAAATAAAATTTTTAAAGTAAAATTCTCAGTTCAAAGAGGAAATATCTATAGAAATAAGGATGCTAGAGTTATAAACCTTGACATGCATGATGTTAGTAATGACAAAGGACAATTATCTTAAGTCTTGAGATGATGTCATTTATAATAACAAAGATAGTTCTTAGAAATATATTAATTTTCAATAAATCCCTAGTTCAAAAATGAAATGGAGATAATTCTAAAAATACAGGACTTGAGTTATAAATCTTATCGCACCTGATAAAGGTGTTGATACTAAGAAACATTTTTATGCCGCCGAAGGGAGGCATATTAAAATCGCACTGTCCCTCTGTCTGTCTTGACGTCCGTCTGTCTTTGCGTCCCCACTTCATTCCTGTCGGGACTATAACTTTGACACGCATGATATTAAAATAACTAGGCATTAATGTCTACTATATCAAGACGATGTATTGCGTCCAATAATTACGTCCTTACCCCAGAGGTCAAGGTCACACTACCATTTTGAAGTCTCACTTTATCACAATAAAAGTTAATAGGTTCACACATTTGTGTCCGGGATGTCATTTTGTCATCCATGGAAGAATTTTAGAATAACTTAGCATAAAAGTCTACCACATTAAGACGATGTGTCGCGTCCACTTATCACGCCCCTACCTTAAAGGTCAAGGTAACCCTACCATTTTGAAGTTCACTATATCAAAATTAGTATACAAGTCCCTAAACAATCTTCTCCCTGACTAGATTCAAAATCTTTTTACAAATACAGAAAATAAATCATTAAAATCATATGAACAAAAACTACTTTTAGTCCCCAAACCAAGAATTGAATTCTGAATCCCTATCATATTCAGGCTCAAAATTTTGGAACTCCCTCCCTTTAAACATAAGAAATTCTTCCAATTCTCGTGTCCAGGAACCTAGTCCCTTCTTCAAAGGTCAAGGTCACACTTATATTTTGAAGGTTCGCGCTATCACAATTAAAGATTATAGGTACAATAATACAAAGAAAAATATTAAGCAATTAGTTACTTTCATCCTCTTTTCTTTTCATACTACCAGTCCTGCATGCTTTAGAAACCTTTATGAGGGCATTCGTCAATTGTGTGACAGCTTTTGTCCGAATTTAATAAGGAACATTCTGGGTATAAAGGGATGATGATTCTGAAAATATTGATGCTAGAGTTAAGAAGCTTGCCATGTTTTTGTTTAAAGTTATAAAATATCAATTATTATTTTAAAAAAGTTTAATGGGGGAACTAATCCTGGAAATATTCATGCTACATTTATAAATCTTGTCACACATGATAAGGAAATATATTTGAAGTAAGAAGTAGATACCTTAAGAAATAAAAAAGAAAGTAAAAAGTAACATTTTTTGAGAGAAAAAAAAAGTTCAGTGGGAGTATATTCTGGAAAAATAGGTGCTAGAGTTAAAAAACACATATGATATAGTTGATAATAAGGAACACATGTTTGAAATTTAAAGTCAATACGAAATGAAGATGTTAGAGTTAGAAGATATAACATTATTTTAAGTTCAAGGGGATATATTTCTGGAAATACTGGTTTTAGATTTTTGCACCTTATCAAATGATGCGGATGATGATAAGGAATATATATTTGAAATTGATACCTTAAGAAATAAAGAAGTTATAATAGGCGCATAAGCATTAACTTTAAGTATGGACGCTGACGTCGACTTGCAAACCGAGGTGAGTAGGACAACTCACCATATTTTTAGTATAGTCGAGCTAATAATAAAAAATATCACTTACTTGGTCATTTTAGTTAAGAGTCTTGCACTTTGCGGTAAAAGTAACATCTATGAACAGTTTTTCGTTTTTTGTTTTTGTTTTTTACGTGCCGGGAGGGGGTTCAGTCAGTAACATGAGTAACAGTGACACTTAACTATTGATTAATTAAAAAAAGATATTGTATATTATAAAGAGTATTAAAAAAATGCTAAGTTTCACAATTAAATTGGGCCACTGACCCATTTAAAAAATAAAAGAGAAAAAACATTGATAGATTTTAGTGAGTGTATCTTCTACAGAAATTTGATCCTTCAATGTTGGGGCCATTAGATAACAAAACAGAAGGGCAATAAATAATGACACAACTCTCAACTCGGTGGATGTGTTATAATGGGAGGCATACAGTTAATAGTGATTTACTAGCTGATAAACCCTTACTGAGATTCAGCAGGCTGGAAGGTTTTATGCGTAGGACTGCATCGTCTTATATACTTGTAGCGTTAATGCGAAACTTATGTTCACCTCTCCATCACGATCATGACACATGAATAATTTGCTGATAATGTTTAATATTCAATAATAGAAGATTGGAGCATTTTCTTCAAAACCAAGCTTTTGCACAATACTGTTTTATTATTGGAATGGAGTCCTGCATTAAAACAAAGTTTATTGCATTGTAAATAAAACGTTTTTTGCCACAGAAAAAAAAGATGAATAGTCTCTTTTAATTCAAAATATGAAAGGCCGAGTTTGACTAAAAATCTGCATTGAGCGAGTTTGCAGTTTAAGAACAATTCAAAATAATATTGAACTAATGACACTGTGACCTGCAATTAAATATGTAAACTGCACTTTTTGTCCCGAGAGTTTATTAAATGTCGAATTATTATGATCGAATAATTCTGAAACTGGAAGGGATCATTTATTAGTGTGGCTGCCAGGTATTATTTTAAATTTATTTAAAACATACTGAGAAACATTCTGGAATAAACAAACAGAAATATGGGTTACTGAAAGATATTGTCAAACCGTGATGTGTAACAATATCTTTAAACAGTTTTTGATTGCGTTTTCGTTTTAAAATTTGTATGGGTAATGTTAAGGCTGTTTTTTTGCTGATTAGATACAATGTAAGTTACATAAATACTTTTAATAAGTCTATAAGCCACACAAACATTATATAAATTCTTTCAACGGAGTTAAATTTTGTTGCTTTATGTTGCCTTGCCCGAAGGTATTCACAACTTACCGATCAATTTGATCAAATTAATTTAGAAAGAATAAATCTGACCGGATGTTGTTTGAAAACATACGGGTGTTAGCAAAAATATACATATTAAAACATAAACATTTCAATGTTGGAATGGCATTTAGCACATTATAGCG
Source organism: Ruditapes philippinarum (assembly GCF_026571515.1). Lineage (NCBI taxonomy): Eukaryota > Metazoa > Mollusca > Bivalvia > Venerida > Veneridae > Ruditapes > Ruditapes philippinarum. The sequence continues at coordinate 8,797 of NW_026858347.1, read as the reverse complement.
TGTGAAACATGTAAATTGATTAATGTCGTTATTTTATTATAGAACGGAGGTCGAAACTCATAAGCTAAATATTTAGTCGTATACTGCAGTCTGTAGTAACGTGACACCGTATTTACAGATATATGAGACATATCCAACGTGGTGCAATCGTAGAAAAACTTGAGAATATACAAGATACAAACTAAATAAATGTTCGGTTATTCAGCGTTAAATTTATAACGGTAGCTAGCACCATGATAAGTAAGCAAACATTAGTCATTAAACATAATTCATCAAAAATAATTGTCTTCCACGGGTTCCTATATCAATCCTAAAGTAAAACACTTGCCTTAATAACAAATGTTAAAACGAGTTTTAAGTAATATGTTTATCTTTGGAAAAACATACATACAATTCTCTTGTTTCTTGATTCCTTTTTTCTTTCCCAGCAAACAAAAGACGTTGTACCAACGTTGTACTGACGTTAGACCCTGACGTTGGGTAAACGTTGGCAGAAGGTTGGATTTGAAAGTTTTTTAGACGTCAGAAACTGACGTCTATACAACGTCATAAAATGACCTTTATCCAACCTTCTTTTCTGACCATAATCCAACCTTTTCTGACCATTATCTGACCATAATCCAACCTTTTCTGACCATTATTTGGACATAATCCAACCTTTTTCTGACCATTATCTGACCATATGCCAACCTTATCTGACCAAATTTTCTGACCATGATTTAACCTCATTCAAAACTTTTGGAATATGATTTTTTTTTCATTTTGAAGCTCTTTAATAGGGTTAATAAATAAGCATTCTTATGATTTTAGCAATTTATTTTATACTCGGAATCACAAGTACAAAACAAGTAATGTGGTACTATAACAAATGCAAGATTTACATAATATTTTTTGAAACTATTAAACTTGACGGTATGTACTTTAATAACGCTTCATGTATTAATTAAGCATGTTTTAGAAATAAGATAAACAATATCCTTCTTGAATATTAACACTGACATTTTATATAGCAAACATCCATGCATGTGTTTTTTCTTATATCACCACGTACTGAACTGATCACTCTTAGTTTGGGATTTTTCAATCATCTATCCAACTTACTGATTGTATATTTGTCTTTGTATTTTATAACTGAATCTAGATCTGAATGTTAAATGGAACACTATTCTGAATATTTTGTTATAACTATAAATAGCAATGTTCATTTATCTTCATTAGTATTCTAGCTTCTTTCGTCCTCCTACACTATGTCGATCTGGGACATACTTTAAGCGTATCATTACCGTCTCCCGCCTGAGATCTCATCACACTTTCTGAAATTAAAAAAAAATAAAATAATCAGTTACAAGTGCAAGAAATAAATTACTTTTACATATTATAATTAAACGAAATTCTAACAAAACTCTCCAACTACTTAAAAAGATACTTATTATTTTTAATTTAGTTTAAACCATGTAGTTTCGTGTACCTACTGTATATATCTATTAATTTTGATAAAAAATGGCTTCGTGAATTTCATTATAAAATCAAGGGTAATAAGATCACTGTATTTTCTATAATATTTTGAAATATACCTGTCACAAAATCTTGGTAGGTTTTCATCTTCCTCCTGAACTTTTGACACATGTTGAATTACCATAATTTTCACAATCTGAAAGACGAAATATAATCGTGTTAGAATTAAAACATGTGGTGGAAGGATGTTTGTCTGATACAATAGGCAAAATCCAATTACTATTAATCTTAGTTAACTCATAAGCGCATGAAAAACTGATATAACAAATACCAAAATGAAATTAATTCTACTCCCGCAAAAATTGATATTGTTATTTTTTTGTATTCAATGTACTTTGTACAAATGCTAATACAACATCAAAGAAATTCACATGTTACTGTCATTTTTATAGATATCATCTCTGCCCAGCATGATCTGGTCTGCTAAGTGTATATAGGACAGACTGGCTTAGTGTAAAAACATTTTATGATACGAGCATACAACTTGTTGATAAGCAGGCTAATTAACAAACTATTACTTTTATTGATTTATAACTATGATAATGTGTTTTCTGATTGATAATATGTTGTTTGATTACATTAATAAAATGATAGCTAGTCAAATACAATGTGCTTTCAGATATATCTTACCAAAGTCGTATCATTTACATGTATCAAATGCCATGAATCATTATCATAATATAAGAAACACATGGTATGCTAACAGTATGGGTAAAGTACTTCAATTAACGAGTAGTTAAACAACTACACAGATATCAAAATCAAACTGCATCTTACATGTGTAAATGACTGGCCCCTCATATAAGGGAAATTCATGTTGATAAGAAATAAGAGGAACTTTTATTTACCAGCATTTGAATAATAAGAGTCTTACGTACTGCATTTAACTTTTTATTGATTTCAATTGCTAGGATATTTCCTACCATTGATTGTGCAATTATTTGGCATGGCGATTATAGTGTGGGAAAAATGATCCGATTATACAGACTGTTCTATAGCAAATAAAGTGTTCTTACGTGGAAACAAAAATATTTATCTCGCGAAATCACGTTACATTAAGTTTTACCAGTCAAACATTTCAATGATCAAATAACCATCGAATCCATGCGGTAAATTAGCATTGAAAAACAATATACATGTATAATGTTTGCCTACCTTTTTCTTTTGTTTGGAATATACAACTTTGTCAACCCGTCGTTTTTTTGTCCGCAAATACAATTGAATTTCAAATCCGATAAGTCGCAAATTCGAATTTACTAAATTATTTACCACTATAAAATGAAGCCCTCAAAAATGATAACAGCTTCATTGTAAATTATATAAACACTTCTTAGACTAATTCGAGGAGATAAGATATTATTTAAACGAAAATAGAGCAAACATATTTCATAATGATCTGCGACTAGATCCGTTTACAGAGCGCCACCTATCGAATATCGTACGTTAGCCACCCACGTGATACTGTTGTTTTGATGGAGAAAATAAATATATAATGTTCCCTTTCTAAACTTAAACTTAAAATTCTCGCTGTTTATGCTTTCATTTATATATATATATATATATATATATATATATATATATATATATATATATATATATATATATATATATATATATATATATATATATATATATATTGGTTTCATAAATTAAATTCACCTATTGTCAGATTACCGACCAAAACCCGACGTCGAGTCGACGTCAAAATAAAACGTCTGTTAGACGTCGGGGATTCAACGTCGATTTGACGTTGAATGAAGGTCACCGACGTCGCGACCAAAATTCAACGTTGATCCAACGTTGGGTCAACGTCGGGTGTTTGCTGGGTTGTTTCTTGATTCTTTATCTAAAATTTTGAAAAACTTTTTGCAATAACCGTAAATAATTAAGTTTCAATGTAATTATATTATCATTACAAATGTTACTTTCTGTCAAAATCCTGAAATGATATAAATTGGACATTAATGTTATTTTCATCTCCTTTTACTTTGTACTTGTCTTGACAAAATATTAAATGATTTTGTTTGTGTTTTTTTTCCGGTGTGTATATTAAAAATAATTTTGACATTAGTCTGTAATCAAACAAATAATAGAGAAGGGTTATGTTTCCAGTATCTAGTTAATCTTTTTCGTCACTACGCACATACGTGAAAAGTAGAATAAACAGTGTTTTTCGTCATTACATTGACAAAGTACTAATTAAAAAGAAATAAAATCACAAATAGGAATTGTATATTTATAAAGCTTAAATAAATTAAGTGTTTCGCAACAGCTTGTTGCTTTTCCAAACCCAGAATTTCTCAATGATTATATTAATATCTTGATTTTCTGTAAATAAGATAATCATGACATGTTCTAAGAATGAGTTTACTAAGCGCATTCTTATACTAGTTATTTTTTTATATATGTTATAGACCGTTGGTTATCTAGCTGTCACAACATATTGCTCCGTTATTTAGATGCCCGCCTGTTTCTTATTGTACACATAGATGTCAAGTGTAACAATATTGCAATGTTTTACATGGTACATGCTTTGTTTATTGTAGTCCGTCTTACCTATTTCTTTATGTAGGTTTATCGTTAGAAGATCTTTTTGCCTTTTACTGAATATTTTAACTTTCTAAAGTAGTACAAAAACCACCATAAAACTGTAAACATAAAAATTGCTGGGTTTTATTGCACACTATTTGATGAAATATTTGCATAAGAAGCCGATATGATAAGGGAAATGTTTGTGAGAGAAACGTATATGTCTGCTGTTCGTGCAAACAGATAAACGACAATGTGAAAATAATATGCTGTTGTTATAGAAAAAGCAAAACAGAATGATACAGAGCATAATCAACAAAGGGAAAACTTAATATAATTGAATATGAAAACATTCCATATTTTTTTATGTAGTAGATGCAGGTACATAAGACTAATACTCGAATTTTGAAAACCATAATATATTACCAAAAGACGTGCACACTATTGCAATGTAACACGATAATGCCAAAAATTACCTTTATATTTTTTAAATATCTTATTAAATATACTATTTTTCCAGCATATTTCAAGACATTGAATAAGGTTATACAGATACTCATCAATAAATTATGTTATGAACGTTAAGATCTTTGAAAATTACAAAAATTCAATTAAACAGTTTTTCCTTGAAACGAGTACAATACCGGTATTTCGATAAAAAAAAGACGTTAAACTTAACATGATGTTTATAATACACTTTTATTCCCTGCGGGCCAGAGCCCGCAGGGTATTGGTACGCGTTTAATTTTTGAGGCATGGAGGAGCACGTGACCTGTTTTCGGTACATGGAGGAGCATGTGATCTGTTAACCGTACATGATTGGTTAATTGACCTATTCGAAAACCTAGCTAAATACCGTTTCCCGGTACGTTACGGATTTACCTGTAGATAATCATTGTATACACACCGGTCTCTCGACACAATGCTAGGGAATTTGTCCGAATTACACCTAATTAAGAGCGTAACACTATTACGTGATATGTCTAATTTTCTATTATTATTTTACCGTTTAGGTTGGAAAAACTTGCATGATGTGTTTGAAAATTATCAATGTTTCTTTAATATCTATCTGAAATTTTACAAACAATAAATTGTTTATAGTGAAAATCCACAGAATTAAAACATTCGTTTGTGGCATCTGCCATAATAGATAGAGATATTTTCTGCGTAAACTTGTGTGTTTACTTTATTTTCTTTTATTTTTTTGCACGGAATTATTCATACAATGGTATTTTATCATTTTCTTAAACAGAAATATTGTTCTATTTTCGAAAAAGACCAAAGATCTTCTTCTATTGATCGATTATTGTCATATATTCCTGATACAAACGTTAATTTTTTTCTATTTTTTCCCCAAACAATGTTGAAAATAGTTAAATGAAATATCTTTAAATCATTATATTAAATGTTCCCCGCAGGAAACCATTTTACTTGTTTATGTATTTTCCTAGTTATAAATAGCTCACAAGAAGAGATGTTCTACCATGTCATAATTAAACTTCATCATTATCTTGATAAAATAAACACGCTTTTTGTGCTAAATTAATGATAAGAATTTTGTCTAATTATTCCTTTTTTTTTAGATTAAAATTGCAAACAGACCGATAAAAAATCTTCTATTATACAACTGTGCTTTGGTATTTTCATGTTTTGAACAGATTCAGCATTTATAGGAGAGATTTACCAGTGGCCAATATTCTAAAAATAGAATTGCTGATAAAAACTGACCATAGCAACCGTTGCTGGTCGTACATCCTCTTTGTACTACCTAGTCATTTTACATAAGAAAACTATGGTGTGTATGTCTATTAAGAAATAAATATGAGCTCTGTTTCAATAAAGTAGAGGTTTTTATGCTAAAACATCATTAGTCCCCGAATAGAAAAATGATTGTATTATCATAAATTCAAGAAAATATCAGTTAAATGGTTCATGAATAAAGAACAGATTAACAATATGTTGAGTAACTATTTATTTACAATAAAGACATATGTGAAACAAACTTGCTTAGAAATATTGTCAAGAAACTGTTATCATTTTTTAAATCAGCAAAAAATAGGGTACACTTAATTCATCGTAAACTTAATTCAGCGTCAATAAAACAGGTGATTGAAAATAATCAAAGTAAAGCATTAACATTAAGCTTACAAAGTGACTGGAAAAATATGTTTAATTATTGCAAGAAACGATGCAATTCTATTGTTCTTTTAAAGGTACTGACTACATAATTATATAAACAAAACAATCTTTCTTATCTCATATTTCCTATTTATTTATTTTTTATTGAAAATAAATAAAACTGTAGGGAAAAGAAATCTTCAAACAATTATAAAAACTGTAGGCAAAAGAAATATTCGAACAATTATAAAGACATTGTTTAGATATTTGTTATAATATGTGGCCTTAAAAAAGTTATAATTAGTTAACTACATCAAATATGTAATGCCTAGCTTATAAGTATGATATAGTTTTAGAGGTGTACTTGTATTCTGAAATAAATTCATGGAGGTCATTATCATATCTACCTGATCCCAGATTTTACTCCAACCACAGATGTGACACATGACTATTTTGAGTAATTATGTTGCCTTTACTTTTTTATATTGGCTGCTGTAAACATGTTTAACTGGGGATTTTGTCAACTTTTTAAATAAATTAAATTTATCCCAAACATTTTCAAATATCACCTGTTGGTCAAACACCATTTTAACAGTCAATCATTTGAAATATAAAGTCAATTCAGCTCAAATTGACTATGAAAATATGAGCATAATGTCCCTTTGACTTGTTAAATACTTAAAACTGAACATGAATTAAGCATAAAGTTTTAAATTATATTTATGTTAACAACACTCAGTTTTGGGTCTTAAGCATACATTTAACAATGGCTAAAATATAATACCCTTGAATCATAAAACATATTTACATTACAGGGTGAAAAAAGGGAAAAAAATGAAAATGAAACAAAACTGAGCAATTTAGCAGGCATATTTCACATAAAAATGATAATTTCATAGAACACATGTAGCGAGTTGTTTCAAGATTGATATAGACATAAAAATTCAAAGTACATGTATATGTTTAGCAAAAATTAAACCCTTTATAAAACATCACACTTATCTTATATATAAAATATATCAATACTATTTAGAAAATAGTTTTGTATTTTTTTGTTCATTTTGAATATTACAAAAAAAAATATGTTCAGATAATTCTGATCTTTAAAACTTTGCCCCAGGAACATCATCTTATGTTAACTTTACAGAAAATGCTATCATTGTTTACATGTTGTTTGTACGACCTTCTAAGATTGTGTGTATACGTAGTCCACACATCAGTTATCAGTGACGTGGTGGTAAATCTCTCCTATATAATCATGGCAGATTTAACCGAAGTTTGACCGCTCGGTTATTCAACATCAGAAGAGAACATCGGCCCAGACTGTTTCGGTTCAAATAGAAAATAGTCTCAGGGAATGGTACATAATTATGTGTTATGTAAAATGTATAAGTCTGTGTACTAAAACAACGTAATATAACACTTAATGACAGTGATGATTCGAATTAATAAGCAAAACAATACAACCAAGCAGGCACATCAACGTTGTTTCAACGTTGAATTATGGTCAGATTTCAACGTTGAAATAAGGTTGGATTTATATTCGGATTTGAAAGTTGAAACAACGTTGAAATTTCAACGTTGATACAACGTTGCAGCTTCAACAACGTTGAAGTTTCAATGTCATTTCAACGTTGAAAACCGACCATACTTTAATTTTGGGATTATCATTCAACTTGGATATTAAGAAATTTATTGGAGCTTGGCTTTTAAAATAGATTAAATTATTCTTGTGGATTAAATTGTGGGAATTTATTCAAAAGTGTATAAACACGAATAAAGGCGTTACTACGCTTTTGATTCGCGTTATAACGCCTTTATTCGCGTAAGTACGCCTTTGATTCGCGTAATTAGGTCTTTGGATTCGCATTATTACGCGAATAAAGGCGTTATCACGCCTTTTATTTGCGTAATTACGCCTTTTTTCGCGTTATTACGCCTTTTGTTTCGCGTTATTATGCAAAAAAGGCGTTATAACGCCTTTCGATTTGCGTAATTACGACTTTGTTTCGCGTTTTAACGCCTTTTTTCGCGTTATAACGCGAATCAAAAAGCGTAATAACGCGAATTAAAAGGCGTAATAACGCGAGCATAAAGGCGTAATAACGCGAACCAAAAGGCATTATAACGCGAAACGAAAGGTGTTATAACGCTAATTTTATACCATATAAATTCCAAACCGTGGTCTTATGATGTATGATAGGAAGAACAATGTTTATTGAAATGAATTGATCAAGATGTATGTTTTATTTTCAATTCTGTACGGATACGTCCTAAGGCCACAGTCTGATTTTTTTAATCCCTTTTATCAAAGGGAAAAGCTTTGTCGGAATAGAGATTACTTATTTCCCAACTTTAGACACTTTTCGATAAAGACAAAGAAACAATGTCTCTTATTAAATGTAACTTAACACCAAACAAATTTTAACCCCTCTTTTTTAAGATAACCTGATCAAGAATTTTGAGATACTTTTACCACCTAATTGACTTTCGTATGCCTTACGTTTTTCAAATCTTGTTTACCTATACCCCCAAATTACCATCTATAAATAGCCTAATAAAAGGACGACCCTCACATAATTAAGATACTACAGGTTATTTAAGTAATGATACCCAAGACAATTTCCTAATTCCT